>NW_023425523.1:3134724-3257224 GCF_014108245.1 Pipistrellus kuhlii
TGCGCTTCCTGGACTTGTAAGTCTAATTCTTTCATCAGGTGGGGGAAGTTTTCTGTCACTATTTCTTTCAGTATGTTTTTGATATCTTGCTCTCTCTCATCTTCTGGGACCCCCATAATTCTGATGTTGGTTCGCTTGAAGTTGTCCCAGAGGTTTCTTACATTATCTTCAATTTTCTGGATTCTCTTGCCTTCTAGCTTCTGCGGAGGAGTGTCTTCTGGCTCTTTATGTTCCAAATCTTTGACTTCATTCTTGCGATCTTCCATTCTGTTTTTAGGACTCTGTATAATATTTTTTATTTCAGACAATGTATTCTTTATTTCTTGTTGATACCTTATCATTTCTTGTTGATTCCTTATTAATTCCAGTTGATCCCTTTTCATATCCTCATAGGTCTTATCGATCTTTTCTAGGAAATTCTTGAAAAACCTTATAAGCGTAGATTTGAACTCTATATCCAGTCGCTTTTTGTCCTCCATTTCTTATGTTTGTGATCTATTTCGTCTTGGCATTTTTGCAGCTTCCCTGATGGGGCGGAGTTTCAGGGTGGAGCCTACAACCTTGGCTTCCGTCAGCCCCGCCCTATGCGGCTCCTGAGTCTCAGGGTCCTTCAGTACTCGCTGCAAGCGCCTCTGAGAGAAAGGTGCCCTCGATTTTCACCTGCTGCCAAACAGTCTATGCTCTCCCCCAATGAGCCGGGTATTGGGGTTCAGTTCAGATGGAAGTGGAGTTGGAGGTGGCGTTCAGACCAGTCTCCTTCCTGCCAGGGCAATCCCGCGGCACAGCCAACCGTCCCTTCTCTGCGCGCAATGTGCGCGCCTCCAGGACCTCCTTTCACCGCTCCCCCGGGGCTCCGCCTTTCAGCCCAGCTCCCTATGGATGAGCCTGGGTCCCCGGGGTCTGGCCTAGAACTGGGGTTCAGAGTAGTTGGAACTGGGGCCCAGCACAGTTGGAGCTTTTATCTCCTTCCCGCTAGGGAACGCCCGCCAGGCACTCAGCTGCCCTCCTCTCCGGCTCTGTCCTCTCCACGTGCCGCGTGTCTCCGTACCTTAGGCTTTTACAGCTCCTCCGCTCTTCCTTCTGGTTTTCTCCTTGCTTCTCGTTGTAGAATTTCCAGTCAGTCAACTTTCCTGTAGTTCTGGGTAATGTTCATTTTATATTTTAGTTGTATTTTATTGAAATTGTTGTGTATGGCTGTGGCTAGGTGTTTACCTGTGCAGCCATCTTGGATTCTCTCTCATTTTACATTATTCTTAAAATGAACTATTGTGCAGCAATAAAGATGAGGGAACTGTTGCTATATGCAACATGGAGAAACTTCGCCCTTTGATAAACCAGACACACACACACACACGAAAGAGTACATACTACATGGTTCTCTTTCTGTGTATTTCAAAACCAGACAAAACTATCATCCTCTTGAGGAAGGAAAAAGGGGGCAATGATTGGGAGGGCCATGAAGGTTTTTGGGGTACTGGTAATGTCTATTTCTTGACCTGGGTGGTGGTGATATGGATGTTTATTTTCAGCATTTCATTGATCTGTGTACTTATGATTTGGGCACACTTTTACATGTGTATTATACATAAATTTACAATTAAGAGTAAAAAAGACATGAGAGATGTATTTAATTAACAACTCAATGTATAGGTTTTTATTTTGAATTAAAGTTTCACCATTTTGTCATTTAGGATTAGGCTTACTGTTGATTCATAGTAAATAATCTTTATTAGATTTAAGTATTTTCCTTGGACACAGGGATTTAACTATCATAGAATGGGTGCTAAATACAATGTAGGGATGTAAGGAAAAGGGTATTTTCATGTGCTGTGATTGAAATATATAATGAAAGCAATCGGGCAACATCTATTATTTTTAAAACATTAATACCCTTTCACCCAGCAATCTCAGTTCTAAGAATCTATCCTATTGAAATAAAACCACTAGTTTCAATAAAACTATTGAAGTATAAGCATAGTGAAAAACATGTACAAGGATATTTATTAGTGCAGCGTTGCAAGTAACAACACACAAACTCTAAATACTATGCATGCCCATCAACAGGGGTATATCTGCAAAAATTATAGTACATCCATTTGGAAGATCCATTAAAGGGAATGAATTGGTACTCTACCAGCTGATTTAGAGATTTTACACAAGAAATTATTTTAATTTAATTTCCAAATGACAAAAATATCTATATTGAATATGCATGCATTTGTGATTTGTCTATATGTGATTATATGAGCATGGAGAAAAATGTTAACAGCTAGGATGCTAAAATGATTGCTAGAGGTGTAAGAGCTGGTGGGGTGGCAGAGGAGGAGGGGAGAAGAGGGAGTGAGTCAAGGGGAAGAAGAAAATAAGAACCAAAGGATTTTCTGAAAGCTCTATATGAGACAGTAATCTTCTATCACAAATGAAAAATCAAATACAGTCCAAGGGGCATTATTAGATGTACTGTGTCCAGATCAAAGGATATAATAATTCAGTGTACTTTGCGATGTTCAGATCAAAAGGACATACTGTATCAATTTTGGGACACGACACTAAGACAAGACAAAAATAAATAATAGTTTTTCTTGTTAGAAGAGGGATGGTTAAAAATCAGGAAAGCTGGGCTTGAATTTCTTTTCAGCCATTGTCTTAGCCGGGTGCCCTTGGCAACTCACTTAATCCCTCTTGTCTCTGCATGTGTACAAGGGAAATCACTGTAGTTCCTATCTCTCTGGGTTACGGTAGGAAAGTTATATATGCAGGCCAGGACTGGCATCTAGAATAAACTCAATAAAAAGAATCGCTGTTGTCCTTGTTACTCAGTATTCACTGTAAGGTTGGAATTTACATATGAGGAGGGAAATAAAAAACAGAGCCATAATCTTACCTTCCAGAGCTAACTGTGGTTAACTTTCAAAGGTTCGTGAATTTAATTACTCGACATGATCTGGAAAATCATTTTACAAGACCTGGTGTTGGCTTATTGGGATGCATGACCAGCCACCAAATGTGGGAAGGGTTGTGACAGGGAGAGGCGGAGACATTCTCTGAGGCGCCAAAGAACCTCCAGAAGCAAGTGTTACAATGAGAGCTGTCCAGCACCGAGATGGGCTGCCCGGCTCCATGGGGAGCTCCTTGTTATAACAAATAATACTCTTGGCTGGTGACCATTTGTCAGAACTGCCAGTATTGGCAGCTAAGCTATTTAAAACTTTCCCTAATGCTAATATTTTATGACTGAGAAACACTTGCTGAGTGTACACATACATTAGACTCACCGTCCTCTTAAGACAAACAATGTGGTTCTTGCTATAATACTGGGCGGGAAGGACGGTTCTAAATTCATCCCGTGACAATCAAAAGGAAATTCCTGGCATAGGTCAGGTAGAGGGCCTCTCCCTCATACAAAACTGAGGACTTGCAATTCCACCGGTTAATCTAAATTCAATGTGGAGAATGAAATCAAAGAGTGGGTGGGCCTGAAAAAGGATTACATCTTACCTTCAGGTGCTGTTTGTCTGCTTTCTTAGTACTCATGGTCTCTCCCTGGAAAAATTCCTGATCTGGCAGAAATTCACAGTAATTTCCCAGGGGAAACGGGAAAGAACATGGTGCTGGTGGGAAAGGAGGCTAAAGGTCTATGTAAGAACTAGCCAGGTGCTTTTGATGTCTGATCAATTATTATTATATTATGCTTCCTGATACAGATGTAGCTACAACCTCTTAACAGGATGTTTAAAAAGATTAAAGAGAAGCTGTAGTGGGGGTCTGAGGTGATAAGAATCCCTAGAATATGTATTTTTGGACATTTAGAGTATAAGTTCCTGTACATTCTTAAAATAAACCCTCTTTGTTTTTCTGTTTTTTGGGTGTGTGTTTTTTTTTAAGAAACAAGCAAAATTTGTATCCCAATATGGCTGCTTCCTGCCCACAGTGATATAGAAATAAGAAGCAAAGAGAGGTGGTGGTGGTTCAATCATGCTGGCTTTTTAAAAAATATATATATATTTTATTGATTTTTTACAGAGAGAAAGAGAGAGGGATAGAGAGTTAGAAACATCAATGAGAGAGAATCATCGATCAGCTGCCTCTTGCACACCCCCTACTGGGGATGTGCCCACAACCAAGGTACATGCCCTTGACCGGAATCGAACCTGGGACCTTTCAGTCGGCAGACCAACACTCTATCCACTGAGCCAAACCGGTTTTGGCTATGCTGGCTTTTAATCAGCTTTGACCTTTGTCCCTATATTAGCTAATATCTTATCCCCACATTAGAAAAAATATTTGGATTTATTTAGATAAAACCTGTTCATCAGAAAATGGATTATTCTGGAATTTGTGACCTCAATGACTCAATGTAAAGTTAAAGAAACAAACAATTTTGGGTGCCCTCTCCCTCCTGGGAGCAAGCTCCAGCCATTTCCTTTCCCCTTCTCTTCCCCCATAGGCACATGTCTCCTAAACCCTAAGGGACCCCATGAGATTTACAACCAGGGGAGCAGTGGGCAGCAACAGCTCATCCAGGGCTAACTGCCTGAACCTGTCGCCAAGGTACTCTTTTCTCTGTCTTCTCAGTGAGCCAAAACAGCCCCAGCAAGATGCATTTCTTTCCTACAGCATTTCTAGAGAGTGAAAGCAGCCCCGCCTAGGCTCCCTCCTGTTACTTCTTCTATCCTAAACCCTTGCTTCACTGTCTCCAGCTTTAATAAATGTACTCGAAGGAGAGGAGGGAGGGAGGGAGGGAGGGAGGGAGGGAGGGAGGGAGGGAGGAAGAAAGAGTTTTTGGTAGAGGAGTTTGTGGAATTGAAGTTGGTATGGACTGCACTGACTTAGGGTTAGGGGAGTGTTCTCAAACACAGGGAATGACTCACTGGTATGTAAGACTTCCTGCCATGTGGGCTGCTTATCTTGACTCACACCATACATTTTCACTGGTATCCAATAATAGCATTTGGAGGTATGTTCTCAGAACTCCTGACATGAGGCATGAATAAGCTGCTTGTTACTTCCAATTCTTTTTTTCTAGAAACTTAGGCCAATGCCTAGTGTGTGCTTGTACACGGTCTCTCTTTAAAGACTCTCTTGGTGCATGTATCTATTTATTTATTTATTTTTTTTCTGAAATGTTTTGTCTTTGAGAATAAGCTGCAGACATGAAGCCCTTTTTCCTACTTCAGTGTGTATTTCCTAAAAACAAGAGCAATTCTCTTTCATAACCATAGTATAATTATAAAAATTATGTCACTGCTGATTCAATGATATTACCTAAACTACAGACCTCATTCAAATTTTGCAATTTCCCCCAAAATATCCAATATAATAGAAGAAAATGACAGATCATGTCATGCATTCAGTTGTCAAGTTAACATTGTCTCCATCTCCATTAACCTGGAATAGATTTTCCACACTTTGTCACCTCTCCTGACCTTGGCGTATTTGAAGAGTTACAGGCCAGTGTTTTGTAGAGCTTTCTCAACTTGGGATGTCTGTATTTCTTCATGATTAGATTCAGGCTATGCATTCTTAGCAGGAATACCACAGCAGTGATGCTGTGGTGTCGGCACACAGTATCAGGAGGTGATTTGTTCCATTACTGTTGAAATTACCTTTCATGACTCGGTTAAGATAGTGCCAGTCAGGTTCCTGCACTTTAAATTACTATTTTGCACTTGAGATCTTGCTTCCCAGAATATTTAATGAGTTTAGCTCAAATAAACTCTTTTTTTAAAAATATATTTTATTTATTTTTTTACAGAGAGGAAAGGGAGAGGGATAGAGAGTTAGAAACATCAATGAGAGAGAAACATCAATCAGCTGCCTCCTGCACACCTCCCATTGGGGATGTGACCACAACCAAGGTACATGCCCTTGACAGGAATCGAACCTGGGACCTTTCAGTCCGAAGGCTGATGTTCTATCCACCAAGCCAAACCGGTTTTGGCTCAAATAAACTCTTAAAAAAATAAAATAAAATAATAATTTTTTCATTTTATTGTTAAAAAGTAGCTTGTGGGGAGACTCTGTAAATATTCTGATTCTCATCAAACTTCACCCACTAGCTTTAGTACCCATTGATGATTCTTGCCTGAGTCAATTATTAATTACTGTGATGATTAAAAATGGTGATTTTATAATTCTATTGTCCCTTCTGTATTTTTTAGTTGGCATTCTACAGTAAGGAAGATGTTTCTCTTCTCTGTGAATTTGTTTGGCTATTTATTTATACCAGTATAGACTCATAGATTCCTACTTTATTCAATGGGTCATAATTTGTTGTTGATACTATTTATTATGATGCTCAGATTGTCCCATCACATTTGTCATGCTCTTAATTCTCACCCGAGGATACATTTTTATCAACTTTGGAGACAGGGAAAAGGGAAGAGAGAGAGAGAGAGAGAGAGAGAGAGAGAGAGAGAGAGAGAGAGAGAGAGAGAGAGAGAGAGAGAGAGATCAACATGAGAAACACCAATCGGTTGCCTCCCTTATGCATCCAGACAAGAGACTGAATCTGCAACCTGGATATGTGCCCCAATCAGGAATCGAACCTGCAATCTTTCCATGCACAGGACGATGCTTCAATCAACTGAGCCACACTGACTAGGGCTTGTTATTCTCTTAAATTATCTGAGCTAACTGTTGAATTCAGGAATTCTTGAACACTATCCTGCAGAAGCAGCACAGAAATAAAGGCTACAATCCCATCCCCATCCCCAGGATCTCATCCAAGGTGAAGAGCTACCTCATGATCTTCCTGGTTGGCGGAGGCAGAGGAAGCCTGGAGAGCTCTCATGTGAAGGCTGCCTGGGCCACATTGGATCACAATGACACCATTGTCTCATAAGCCTCTTAAAGTACCAGCCTCTAGGTGTGGATGTTAACTGTTTTTCCAATAGTGCTAATAGACGGGTAATCTATCATTGCCTGGCTTCTCGACAATGCCTCTGAAGGAAGACTGGCCAGGTTAGCAAATTAGTCTGTGGGTATGATCCTAAAGGGTATTAACGAATCTGTGCATAGAATAAGCCCAAAAGTTAATGACCTTGATGTCATTATGCCCTTCCCTACCTGTTGAGTTACATTTGAACATCTTATTACTAAGTTGGTGCTTTAATAACATGCAGTGGAGATAAAATCTCCTGATTACATGAAAAGTGTACATTGCAAGACAGGTAATTAAAGCCAGAGTATATTAAACCTTCAGCACTACAGACATCGACAATGGCTGTCTACTGTGGTTACTGAAATTGTTTCCTTTACTAGAATGTAGGCTTCATGAGAGCTGGAGCTTCATTTTGTTTATTGTTCCATTTCCTGTTTGAATATGCCTGTCTCATAGTAGGTGTTCAAAAAATATTAGTTGAGCCATAGCCGGTTTGGCTCAGTGGATAGAGAGTAGGCCTGCAAACTGAAGGTACCAGGTTCGATTCTGGACAAGGGCATATACCTTGGTTGTGGGCACATCCCCAGTAGGAGGTGTGCAGCAGGCAGCTGATCAATGTTTCTCTCTCATCGATGTTTCTAACTCTCTATCCCTCTCTCTTCCTCTCTTTAAAAATCAATAATATATATATATATATATATATATATATATATATATATATATATATATATGTTGAATACTTACCTGGCAAGGGAAATACCATGGTCAGAAAGGTGGTCTTTCCAGAGCAAGGTTTATCCATTGCACTCCAGATGTGCTGACCCCGGTGATTTTTCCCAAAAAAGTGGGAAATGCAACTGCATCATTTTTTCACGCTCTCCCCTGGGGGAAAAAATGTTGAGCATATCAAAATGTTTGGTGGCGTACTATAAGGAAATTAAAAATTATTAAATGAGCCCTGGCCAGGCAGCTCAGTTGGTTAGAGCAACGTCAGAAGACACCAAGGTTGCAGGTTCGATCCCACATCAAAGTGAGACAAGAACTATTTACATAGCCAACAGGTTACCTCAGAATGGCCTTTACTCACCTCAGAAATTTATGGATAACTGAATCGTTTTCATTAAGTACACTGTGTGGAATTTTGTTCCAAAGGAAAAAAAAAAAAAGTTGAAATAATTGGAAAACTGGAACAGTGCAAAAACACTTGGGAAACTGGAATACGGTTCAGATAGTAGGAGAATGCATATAATTGTTCAGGCACCTTTAGGTGGAAGTTTTTATTTGCTAAAGGAGCTGAGTCATCAATTCTCCACTAAATTTACAGGAGGACAAATAGAAGAAACACACACCAGAATTCATGTAAATGAATTTGCTTGGAAAGGGCTAAGAACTCTGTGCATGGCCACCTAGAGGTGACATCTAAAGAGTCTGGGGTAATAGATGTCTACTTGAAGCCAGGACTGCCTTGTAGGAATGGGAAGAAAGCCAGGGTAATAAAACTAATAAAAATCTCAACTGAGAAGCCTATAACATTGGCTGTTGGTGATGTAAGCATGGTACACACGATACACATGTTGGATGGGAATCATGGGTAAAAAAGGAAGACAAGCTGCAAGAAACAGTGACTATGCAATAACTCGATTTAAATTTCTCTCCCAGTTGCTTTTTGTTCCTGGTCATTTGTATTATATTAGATTAGCTACCCTTGTACAGTATTTTTTAAAATAAGAATGTGTGCGTTATCACACCCCAATTATATCAGTTCTACTGTTTGTTTTCTCAACAAACACTGTATGACTTTATACAATATTTGATTTACTTCCCTGCCTATTCCGATAGTCTACTGGATAGATCTGCATATGTTACAGATTACAGAACAAACCCACACTCTATATTGAGACATTAGTAAAAACCATCAGTTAAGAATTAAAACTTTTCCTTATTGGACACTTCTGGGTTTCATGGATCCTATTTTCTAATGGCAGAAGATATATATCTGCTTGGAAATGGCCAGATGTTTGGAAACTGGACATTAGCACCTTGGTCTTCACAGTCATGGTTATTATAGTCACTGTAAAGATGGCTTTTAGAAATTCATTTTTTTTATGGATCAACCATCTTGTACTTGGAGATCTATTATATTCCATTTTGTATTTTTTGTTTGTTTGTTTTATGAAGGGATTCTCTGGCCATTTGGGGGTTCCCAGAATATGCACTTTGTATTTTTTCAGTTCCTATCAGTGGTTGTTTGGTTTGCTATATCCTCATGGTTGTTACATTTCTATTTCTTGATATTGTGAAGCAAGTATTGAACAGACAGCTCCATCCTACAGCTTACTGCCCTGGTTGGGTAGCTCAGTTGGTTGGAGCATCATTCCAATATGCCAAGGTTGTGGGTTTGATCCCTGGTCAGGGCACATATAGGAAGTAACCAATGAGCATGCATGGGTGGAGCAGCAACCCGATGTTTCTCTCTCTCTCTAAATTAAAAAATAAAAATGTTGAAAAAGAAAAGGCATAGTTACTGAAACAAATTCAAGTATCAAGTGCCTGGACTCCACACACAGGTGATAATTGTTGTTTAGTTGTCACCCTGGTCAAGAATAACACCCTTGACCCCAACATCTTGAGGAGCTAAAGTTCTGAGCATGAAAGGACTAGAATACCTTTTCTGTAACCTGTGCCACTTGCTCTTGGTAGATTCTCATATGTGACCTTACTGGGGATTGAACCTGAAACTTTGGTATATGGGGACAACGGTCTAACCAACTGAGCTACCTGGCCAGGGCCCATTTGAGTTTTCTTGACTGGATAAATCAGACTGAGAAAATGAATTGCTGGAAGCATCGAGAGACAGTTCCTAAAATGAAACCGACTAGAACTTCCCATTGGCAGACGGACAGCTCCATGGCAGAGCTCTTAGACCTGAAAGTTTATGTACAAGGCCATTTCCTTGGAAGGGTATAATGTCGTTAGCTTTTCTGGGACTATCAGAAAGGTCATTTAGCACGATTACCATTGACATACTAAAACTAGGATGTAGAAAAAATATATAACTTGATCCATCAGTATTACCAATCTCATTTTGTTCTCCAACCCCTGTCTTCCTCTTATAGTTGAGGGTGTGTGTAGGGCATTTCATTTTGCTGACCTCCCTTCTACAAACTCTTGTGGGTTCAGCAGGTTGAAATCACACTGACATGAGAAATTTCATGGACTTTGCTCTTAAAGCAGCAGTTCTGTTGGTCATGAATCTACGTTTCTATTTAATGAAATCAAGTGTAGCTTGATGGGACTTCTAGAAAGAAAGCTTACATAGCGGTAAAGAGAGTATGATCCCTGATGGAACAAATGGTCAGTGAAGAGCAGGTGATGCGACAGGCACCTGGGAAAAGCATGTAATTTCCAAGTAGGAAGGGGACAGATCAGAAGGGACATAAGCCATTATGTCTTTCCTGTTTTCTCCACATACACACTAAAGTAAGGAGGTTGGGATAATTCTAGCATTAATTGTGACAAGCCCTGTTCTTTTGGTGCGCATTAAATTTATATAGAGTAGGGGTGTCGAACTCAATCAGAGAAGGGGCCAAAATCTAAAATCCAGCCTAAATCGCGGGCCGAATGGTTTACTGAACAGTCATAAACTGTCATTGTGATGGAAACGCAGCGGAGTGCAGTGATGACAGCACGGTGCGGGCCACATTGCAAGGCCTGGCGGGACGGATTTGGCCCTCGGGCTGTGTGTTTGACACATGTGATTATAGAGGATATAACTTATTACATTGATAAGATGTCATAAGAGGGGTAGAAGAAGACTGTTCAACAGCCTTCCCTCCGCCTAAAATAGCTTTGTACATTACTGTTAACAGAGCTTATGGGGCTATAGCTAAAATAATCATATATCTCACAAACTGAAAATTTTCTACACTTCTCATAGACAAACTCAGGGACATACAATTACTTTCAATGAGCTCATTAATAAAAGATTCAGATCACTTAAATATTAAAAGTAAGTTTTGAATTAGGGTCAAACTGGTTATCTTTTCTTTTTCAATTCTGGGCGGTTTTTATAATAATCCATAATGGAACTGATCCAGAGCCATGGGAGGGAAAAAGTTCCTGCTTCTTTTTTCTTTTGCCTTTTAATCATTAAGTGAGCTTTGGCCAAATGATTCAGGAGGTGGTTTGCCAAGTAAAGGCCAACCCTTCTGAAATTTGTCCCCAGCTTTTCCTAGACCTAGATAAATGCCCAAAGGCATAATATCTTCTATGACTCTCCTAACATCACTGATCAACTTGGAAAACATTCTAAGAGGTGAACCAAGCTGTGTGCATGTTCTCCCATGAAGGACGCTGGCAGAGGAACTGAGATCTCTACTTTAAGAGTGAAGGCCATTGTATGTCAACTATACTTTAATTTTTTTTTTAAATGCCATGGCTACTTAGAAAATCTGGAAACACTAAAGAAAATATTACATGAATTTGGTTTGTATGGGATCTTCAGTTTCCCATATGAAATAAAATTAAAGCTAAAAGAAAAAGAGTGAAGGCCATAGTCCATTCACAAATGTTCCTATTGTTTCACCCTAGTGAACTTTTACCCATAAAAGTCTTTCTTTGAACAGTCTGATCAAAAACAAGGTCTTTAAATTTTTTTTTTTAGATTGTTTACTTACAGTTAAATCTTTAGACAGAAGGCCAACTCCCTGAGGTTTCAAATAGGTTAACTTTGGACTGAAGAGATTTGTTTAAAACTCCGCATCTTTCAAACAGACACGTGCATGATGCCAGTAAACACGGCTTTATCTGCTCTTCTGAAGTATTTCCTATCTCCCAGAGGACACCTCAGGGCTGTACTTAAGAGAACAATGACTGATCTTTGCCCTGACCTGAAGTGAGGAATGCAGCGGGCTGGGTAGTGACCTACAGATTTGGGTTGCAATGGTTAGAGCTGCAGGTGGAAAAAAATAATAGGGGAAGGAAGTAGTGCGCATTCAGTGTGCCTCCATATTCCTATATTAATTTGGAGCCTTCTTGTGATTCTCGCTCATGTTTATCCACTGCTTTTTTAATACAGGGTGGATGCTGGAGTTATAAAGGAAAAATAATTACTAGCTTCACATTCTTGGAGAAGAATCTGAACCAGGCCCTTTGGAGCTGCATGCCCTGGATTCTACCCACGTAGACCCTCATCTCTGTGACCTCCTGGAGAAGCATTTCCTGATGAGGTGAAACTCATCAAGGCTGGGCTGGGTGAGTGTCTCTGCAAGGCTCACCCTTAAGCAGGACTAGGAGCCCTTGGAGCCCAGGTCCCTCTGCATTCCCCTGGAGTCTAGCTTTTACCCGAGCCTCTACTAGCCATTCTTTTAACCTGAAGCCCTCTCCCATGCATTGGACCAAATGAACCAATAAAAGCTTTTTGCAGGAAAAAAAAAAAGTCTCATTCTTACATTTAGGGATATTCCTTCCCTGTGCTTCCCCAAGAAAACTAACCCCGTTCTCCAACGCAGACGCACATTTTGTTCAAGTACTTCTTCAGTAGTTGAGGGCTCTTAAAAAAGAATCAGAACTTTTTAGGGAGACCAGCTGGGTGTTAGAACTAAGAGAAGATCCTTCTGTAAAATTATGTTTGAAAATGATTATTTTTTTACTTCAAACTGTTGGTAAAATAGGCAGTTCGGTTTTTGTAATGCCACACTTGGAGTTCAGCAATGTTTCCAGAACGCCTGCGTATTTGGAAAACAGTTCAGGGACTAGATATAAATGAATCAATAGCCATCAAAGGCACATGCACTTTGCTCCTTAGGAGGTTTAAGTGCCCTCACACAGACACTCAATCGTGTTTAAAATAAAGAGACTAAGTGTACTGAGC
Organism: Pipistrellus kuhlii; assembly: GCF_014108245.1. Lineage (NCBI taxonomy): Eukaryota > Metazoa > Chordata > Mammalia > Chiroptera > Vespertilionidae > Pipistrellus > Pipistrellus kuhlii. The sequence goes on from NW_023425523.1 coordinate 3,147,480, forward strand.
AGAGATACTGATAGCAGACTATTCAGATGATCTAGGAAACAATGCAACTTGGCTGGAGCTATTTGGGTCTAGTAATAATTAATGTCGTTTTTAAACATTCGTTTAAAATCTTGCTTGGCGTTGACTTGTATTGACATAACCTTCAAACACGTGGTATCTACAGAACGTGTGAAGTGCAATTAACAAGTTTTGCTTGAAAAAGTTTGTGTTTGGTTTGGTTTTTGTTGCAAAACCAGGGCTAAGAAGATGGCTGATGAAGAGCATATTCGGCACTGCATGCTTTACGAGTTCCAATTAGGAAGAAAAGCAAGTGAGGCTGCAAAAATCATCTGTAGTGCTCTTGGTCAAGATGCAGTTAGCGCCAGAAAATGCCAGCGTTGGTTTGAGAAATTTCGCGAGGGAAATTTTTCGTTAGATGACAAGAGTGGTCGAGGCCGTGTGTCCAATTTTGATCAAGAAGCTCTTCAAGCTCTTTTGGTGCAAAATCCTCAAATTACCCAACAAGAGCTTGCAACAACTTTAAATTGTTCACAAAAAACAATTTCCAATCAACTGCGTGCACTTGGCAAAGTCCAAAAGTTTGGAAAATGGGTTCCTCATGAGTTGACCGACAACAACTGTAATCAAAGAGTCACAATTTGCTGTTCGCTCCTCTCTCGTCAAAACCATTTGCCGTTTTTAGAGCAAATTGTTACCGGAGATGAAGAATGGGTGCTGTATGTTAATTTGAAAAGGCGGCCTCAATGGTTGGACAAAAATGAGGCTCCGCAGCCCACGCCAAAACCTGACTTGCATGCGAAAAAAGTGATGTTGTGTGTTTGGTGGAATTTTAAAGGAATTCTTCATTATGAACTTTTACCATCTAACCAAACCATTACAAGTTCAGTGTATAGTGCCCAATTGGAAAGGTTAGCCCAAGCTTTAAGAGAAAAAGAACCTGCGCTGATTAATCGGAAGGGTGTAATTCTTCACCACGATAACGCACAACCGCATACTGCAAGAATCACTGCTGAAAAACTGCGCCAGTTGGAATGGGAAGTTCTCCCTCAACCTGCATATTCTCCTGATATTGCCCCTTCCGATTACCATTTGTTTCGTTCTTTGCAAAACTTTCTTCTTGGAAAAAAATTTAATAATGAAGAATGCCTCAAAAATGCATTGACCGAATTTTTCGCATCAAAATCACTAGAATTTTACAACAGAGGGATTAAAATGCTTCCTGAGCGTTGGGCACAAGTAGTAGAAAACAATGGCAACTATATTGTTGATTAAATTTTGTTGTATTGTTTAAATAAATTCGATTTAAAAAAGTATTAGAAAACGACATTAATTATAGAACTTATTAAGGTCTGCTGGGCTCTATTCTATGTAGTAGGTATGAATATTAACCCTAATTTTCAGTTGAGAAAACTAAGATATAGATTAAGTAACCTTATATGCCCTAATTGACAGAAGCAAGTTCAAACCCACCTCTATCAATACCTAAGTCTTTTTTTTAAAAAATATATTTTATTGATTTTTGTACAGAGAGGGAGAGAGTTAGAGAGTTAGAAACATCAATGAGAGAGAGTCATCGATCAGCTGCCTCTTGCACACCCCCTACTGGGGATATGCCCGCAACCAAGATACATGCCCTTGACGGGAATCGAACCCAGGGCCCTTCAGTCCCCAAGCCTACGCTCTATCCATTGAGCCAAACCGGTCCCAGCAATACTTAAGTCTTAACTATTTAGCTTTATTGCCCTATATTCCAATTCTAATGTTTTGCTGATTTAAAAAAAAACACACAAATCTGTACTTTTAAAAATATATATTTTTTATTAATTTTTTACAGAGAGGAAGGGAGAAAGATAGAAACATCGATCAGCTGCCTCCTGCACACCTTCTACTGGGGATGTGCCTGCAACTAAGGTACATGTTCTTGACTGGAATGGAATCAGTCTGCAGGCCAATGCTCTCTATCCACTGAGCCAAACCTGTAAGGGCCAAATCTGTACTTCTTATTGCCTGATAAAGAGAACAGGAAACAATGTAATATGTTTTAGGACATTTTAAGTCTACTATGTATAAATTCAAAAAGGAAGCTTCAAGCCCTGGCCAGGTAGCTTAGTTGGTTAGAGCATCATCACCATATACCAAGGTTGTGGGTTCAATCCCTGGTTGATTCTTTGACACATACAAGAATCAATCAAGGAATGCATACATAAGTAGAACAACAAATTAATGTATCTCTCTCTCCTCCCCCCTTCCTCTCTCTCAAAAAATAAATCAATTTTTTTTAAAAGAGTAAACTTCAAATATTTAGAAATTTCATTCATACGGGGAGGGGGAGTAAGTTAATAGTGTGAGTACACGAAGCAGAGTTTACTCTTGTATTATTACTTATTAACCAGAGGTCCACTGCATGAAATTCGTGCACGGGGGAGGGAAGGAGTCTTCAGCCCGGCCTACATCCTCTCGCAGCCCGGGAGCCCTCGGGGGAGTGGGCCTACGCTGGCTGTCAGACACTCTCAGCACTGCTGTGAGGGCGGGAGAGGTTCCCACTACTGCTGTTGCGCTTACCAGCCATGAGCCCGGCTCAAGGCTTGTGGCTGAGTGGCACCCCCCCCCCCCCCCCCCCCCGTGGGAGGACGGGTAGGAGGTAGCTGATCAATGATTCTTTTTTTATGCTAAGTGAAATAAGCCAGGCAGAGAAAGATAAATATCACACGATCTCAATCATTTATGAAATATAATGAACAACATAAATGGATGAACAAATATAGATCCAGAGACAGAGAAACATCAATCAGAACATCAAACCTCAGGGAAGGCAGGGGACAGTGGGGATTAGGGGGAGAGATCAACCAAAGGGCTTATTTGCATGCATATAAGCCTAATCAATGGACACAGACAACAGGGGGGTAGGGGCATGAATGGGAGGTGGGGGGTAATGAGGGAATAAGACACATATGTAATACCTTAATCAATAAAAAACAATTTTTTAAAATAAAAGATTATATATATATATTTTTTTTTTTTTTAATTTTTTTACAGCCGAAACCGGTTTGGCTCAGTGGATAGAGCGTCAGCCTACGGACTGAAAGGTCCCGGGTTCGATTCCAGTCAAGGGCATGTACCCTGGTTTCGGGCACATCCCCAGTAGGGGGTGTGCAAGAGGCAGCTGATCGATGTTTCTCTCTCATCGATGTTTCTAACTCTCTATCCCTCTCTCTTCCTCTCTGTAAAAAATCAATAAAATATACTTTAAAAAAAATTTTTACAGAGAAGAAGGGAGAGAGATAGAGAGTTAGAAACATCAATTAGCTGCCTCCTGCACACCCACTACTGGGGATGTGCCCGCAACCAAGGCACATGCCCTTGACCAGAATCAAACACAGGATCCTTCAGTCCACAGGCTGACGCGCTATCCCACTGAGCCAAACCAGTTAGGGCTCAATGATTCTTTTCTTTGATGTTTCTTTCTCTCTCTCCCCCTCTCGCTTCCTCTCTGAAATCAATAAAAATATATTTAAAAAACAACCACCAAAAAAACCTGAAATTGCTTTCTATACCACACAATTCTCCACGTTATTTACTGAGTTTGGCACAAAATAAGTTTTGGTTATTAAGAAAGATTAAATCTTCTCTTTATGCAAAGATCCGTCCTTGTTAGGAATGTTTAAAAAATATATCACTTCCTCAGGTAAGCCCAAAAGTGGAATTCCAAACAGACTTAGAAATAAGTACACAGTCTTCCAAACTTATTCCTTTAAAGGGGAAGAGGCATTTGGGAAGTGCAGGTTTTGCCATGTTTGTTAAACCATCAGAGACAGTTTAACCTAGTAGTCAAATACATTAGCTTTGGCCTGGCTCAACTCCGGGTTCTACTGCTTGCCAGCTATTTGACTTGGTGCAAATATATCAATGCACAGTGCCTGGCATCTAGTAAGGGCTCTAAAAATAAGAGCAACTACTGTGTATTAAGCATCATTTTATGTTACCACTACATGAAGACTTAGCATGCTGCCCCTTTCTTCCTAACGATGCTATAAGGGTGGCACTTTTATTTTCCCCAAATCACAGATGTGAAAAATCACAGAAAGATTAGGCAATTGGCTTAACTTAATAATTAACGAAAGAATATATACCAAGTCTGTGTCCAGCCCAGGATCTCAAACAAAATTCTATCCTGCCAATTCTTGGCATATAAACGGAACCCTCACTAAGTCTGATCACTTTACAAGTCTGAGTAGGAAGGAGACTGACCACCAGCCAGTCAGGGAATTTCCAGAGAGTCCATGGTATATGGCCTTACCTTGGTCATTCACCAGGGTGAGGTTCTGGTCCTCAGTCCTCTAGGCTCAGAAATCCAATCTATAAACACACAGATGGTGGATTCAGCTCCCACAGTCACCTCAAGCTCCCACAGACTGGTATTCAAAACCAGGCTACCAGTTATGACTCATAATACAATTTATGAATAGAAATAGAAAGAAATATAATGGCCAAGGGCCAACATATTCACGTCCTGTGACCAGCACTTATTAATCAGATGGTAAGAGTTAGTCTCTTGCAGAGCATGGAATAAGAAACAAGGGCGTCTGTTTATGCTTTGAATGCTTGATAGAGGCAGACTCAACCACCTCCAAAGCAGCCTTTCACCTGCCTCCAGCGCTGAACAGGCCCGTGCAACCTCTGACCTACAAACTCTTGGTTAAACACCGGATTTGTCTCCCAGCTCCTCTTTCTCTTTACATTTTCAGGGCTGACCAGCTGTGGCTCAAATATGTTCTTTCTTGAGCTTAAAATAATTTTCCCCCCAGGTTACAGCATATTTCTTTTCCATGAAGATGTTGACAATTCACTTTGATCCGTTATGTATTGGCTTTAAGGTTTACGTGTAAAAGGGCAACTTTAACTTCAGGTTCTCGGAGGGGAGCCCTCTCCCGGAGGCCCCGAAGTACTGGCAGTGGCAGAAGGAGACAAACCCCGCTGGGGGGACTGCCTCCCCCTCTCTGAAGGTGCTGCTCAGGGGCTCTCCGCCTTCAGAAACAGAGACTGTGCCATGGTCTTCGCCCATCTACAGAAGAGGAGAGGCAACACTGCGTCTGTGGCTCCGGAGACACGCTGCTCCGAGAGAGATTTGTGTGCCTGCGGACGCCCTGGCAGCCGGGAGGAAATCCGCGCACACGGTGTGAAGTGGTTTTTCTTGGCTCTCTTCTCTGGGCCCAGGAGCCACAGCACCAGCAGTGGTTCCTCTCTCCTGCAGAGCTTCCAGATGCCTGGGAGTCTCCTGCTGATAACAGCATGGAATGCTTGGAACTAGTAAGAGAAAAAGTTGGAAGCCCTCCCAGTTAGAGCAGCCAAGACTTAGCGGAGGGCAGTTACCTCCGGAACCTTTGGGCCCGGGGTCACTGCACAGAAGGTCCAGGGATGGGTGCCTCACTGCCTCCGGGTGTACCTGACAGCCACGCACAGCGGACCACAGGGAAAGAAAAGTGTGACAAACCCCTCTCCTCTCCTGCAGGGAGCGCTTGACCCATCTTCAGGGGACATGCAGGAGGAGGAGGGTCCTGGGAGCAGGAGGAGGAGGGTCCTGGGAACAGGAGGAAGAGGGTCCTGGGAGCAGAATTTCTCCAGCTGCCACACTGGGAAGGGACAAGAACTGAGCCCTCCCTTTCGAGGCTTACCTTTCCTAGTTCCCGTATGCAGGATGGAAAGAATCTCAGGGACACTGGGTGGAGCCGATTATGCCCGCAGCCTCTCCCTGGAAGCTCTCTGGATGACCCTTGGAGAGAAGGGTAGAGCTGATCAGGGACTCAGGCTTTGGTTACTGATTCTCCTCACTGAAGACCAACCAGAGATCCAGATTGTCAAGTCCACTCATTCAAAATGTCACTTTTACCACACCCTTCCTCTCTCCAACAGTCATCCATTAAATGATGCTCCTACTAATGTTCAGGGGTCAACCAAGTAGGCAGCCGTGGCCGCTTTATGACTCCAGATTCTTGCAAAAGGCTTGTTTTCTGAACATTCCTTTCTGTGCACTCCCCTTTTGATTGGCCCTACCCATTGAGGTCGATTCCAGATCTTCCTCCTGTATCTTTGGCTTGGCTCAAGCCTCTACCCTCTCCACTGCAGAGTCTGAAAGCAGGGAGATGGCCAAAATAGGCAGCAGGGAAGAGTGCAGGCATTCCTAGTACATCTGCTCAGTCTCTCAGCAATCCCGATGTCAGCGGACCTCTCAAGTTTACAGGCCTGGGCCCGGGACAGAGGCTCCCCTTGCTCACCCACTGGGAGACACGGGTGGGCAGGGTCTCTCGGAGGCTGTGTGCTGAGTGCTGCCGGTAGGAGACACTGACGTTAATGTGGGTGTTCTCCAATGGTCTGTTCTGGGTACAGTTCCTCGGGGCTGTTCCCTAGCGCCATTGGCCATTTGCCCTCTCTCTTGTCATTGGCCCTCAGGGGCATTGCCTTTCATGGCTGCAGTTATTGTTGTGAGAGCGGGCACGCAGAGGAAAGACTTCCACAAAGCCAGCCACCACTCTGGCCAGGCCTGCTTGACTGATTCCAAGGTTTGTTGAGCCTGGCATGTGCTGTGTGCCGCTCGACCACGTGGAGGGAAATGAAGATACGAAAACAGGTTCTCTCCTCCAGGAAGCGGCCTTCTAATGGAGACACAAATCAGTGTAATTAAAGGTGAGGACTGAAGGGCAGGCAGGCGGCAGGTACACTCTCTAAACCTAGAAAAGTTTAAGAGCGTTTTCATCTATCCAGCCACCAGACAGACGCCTGCAGATCTATCTCCTAGGGCACTCTGATTCTATTTTTTGCCTAAGAAGTCAGCACCAAGGTTAAAAAAACAACACTGTCCTAGTTGGTTTGGCTCAGTGGAGAGAACATCAACCTATGGGCTGAAAGGTCCTGGGTTCGATTCTGGTCAAGAGCACATGCCTGGGTTGTGAGCTGGATCTTCAATAGGGGGCATGCAGGAGGCAGCCAATCAATGGTTCTCTCTCATCATTAATGCTCCTCTCTCTCTCTCTCTCTCTCTCTCTCTCTCTCTCCCTTTCCCTTCCTCTCTGAAATCAATAAAAATATATTTTAAAAAAATACTTATAAATGCCCTATCCAGTGTGGTTCAGTTAGTTGGAACGTTGTCCCATACACCAAAAGGTGACGGGTTCGATCCCTGCGCAGAAGGCAACTGATTGATGTTTCTCTCACACATCGATCTTTCTCTCCCACCTCCCTCCTTCCTCTCTCCAAAATCAATTAAAAAACATGCACGGGACCTATGTAAAACTTTCAACAATAAAGATTTTTTTAAAAACGACACGCACATACAGAACAATGATAACATATTAAGCACCATAAGAACTTTGTAATGTCCTATATGCAAATAACAGGAACTTAGTATGTTATAACTCTCTTTTAAACGGATCTATTTTAAAATAAGAAAGTTGGTTAACTGTCATTCATTTCCATTTCATAGCAAGAGAAACAGAAATTACACATACCTCCCCTGTTCCTTAGGTCAACTGACCAGAGAACAGACAGGGTTCAGTACCAAGAATAAAGTTGACTCATACTCAGGCTCTCTCTCCTTTTAGAACACACTGAAGAGTTGGAATGGGATAACATTCATTCTCATAGAGAAACAGATGAAAGTTGCCAAGGGAGAGAAGGTAGGGAGGGAGCAGGGAAAATGAGGTGAAGGAATAGGAGGCAGTGGCTATTGCACTGCTTTTGACAAAGCCCTTAGTCCCAGAAGAAAAGGCTGTTCAAGAAAGATTATATTTTCCAGCCAGAATGATGGGGATGCATAGAAATCACATTATGTCCTGGGGGATGAAATTAAGTCTTGTGACAACTTGAAGAAATATATATTTGTAGCCTGGTACCAGTCCAAGGACCACAGGACTAAAAACATAAAAATCTTACCTAATAAAAGAGAGACATGCAAATTAACCATCACTCTGCTACGCCCACAGCCAATCAGAGTGAGTATGCACATTAACCCAACAAAGATGCAGGATAATTTGCATAAGCGGGCACAGAAGCCTGCTATCAAGGGAAGGGGAAGGAGAAGGGGGGTGGCGGAGGGAGCTACTGGAGGGGTGCTCCAGACAGAAGCCAGGACTTGCTGGCTCCAGGCGGCAGGGGAGCAGGGACTTGCCAGCTCCCAGGTGGCTCAGGTGGGGAGCGGGACTTCATGGTTCTAGGGCGGCTGGGAGTGAAGCCAGGGGCCTATTCTTGCATGAATATCATGCAACAGGCCTCTAGTAAATCACTAAGAATATAGGCTCTGTCTAATGCGTAGAATCGGTAGTAACAAGAGGAAGAGGACCTGCCCACGGCAGGAATCTCATTGGTGCCACAGAGTAATCTTCGTCAAGAGGTGAGAACCTAAAACCCAGGAGATGGACCAAGGTACGTGAAAGACCTGATGGGACAGGCATCACACTTTTTCCGTAAGTGCATTGTCAAAACGACGACACCAAGGAAAATAGGACACAGGAAGCTCTCTCGGCTTTCTGGGTTAAAATGCCATTTCACCCTCCAGGGAATTCTTCGAGCCATTTTTTGTATCATTACCCTTCCACTACTTATAACTGTGACTTGCCTTAACCTACTATTGAAATATCCGTGCTTGCTTTTATATAAACTACAAACTACTTGAGGGTAACGATCATATCCCTGTACAGGCGCACCTCGGATACTGCAGGTCCAGTTCCCAGCCACCACAATAAAGCAAGTATCACAGTTAGGCTAAGTTTGTTGTTGTTTTTTTGCTGGTGGAGCGCCTTGCCTACAGTTTATAAAAAATACAATCTCTGTAAAGCTCAATGAAGCACAGCACAAAACAAGGTATGCCTTTACCTTTGTTGGCAACTAGTCTATTGCCTTAGGAAATATTGCTTGTTTGGCAGGCACCGGTTTGGCTCAGTGGATAGAGCGTCAGCCTGTGGACTGAAAGGTCCCGGGTTCAATTCCGGTCAGGAGCATGTACCTTGGTTGCGGGCACATCCCCAGTGGGGGTTGTGCAAGAGGCAGCTGGTCGATGATTCTCTCATTGACGTTTCTAACTCTCTATCCCTCTCTCTTCCTCTCTGTGAAAAATCAATAAAATATATATTTAAAAAAATATTGCTTGTTTTGATGTTTGAGATGCATTGGACTTGAAAGTCAACAGTCACAAGGGCTGGCAAATCCATAGATCTGGTCACGAATTTCCATGAGGCAAGGCAACATTTGGCAATTGCAAGGGCATTTGAAAAGAGTGTCAGATTTTGCAATAGCTCTGCAAATAAGATAGATTTTCTGGAGTGGCAGGGTTAGCAGAAAAACATGTTTTGAGTGGTAAACAGTTACCTGTGTTCTCACCTTTATAAATCATGCAGGACATAATCTCTGCCAGATTTAAACAGGAAGGACTGACATAAATAAGTTTTCTTAGCATTACACTAGCATTATGCTATGTATTGTACATACAGAATATTTTAAAATGTAAGATACTATTACTACCCTTAAGCTTCAAATCTTTTTTCTTTTTTTTTTTTTTTTTACAGAGAGGAAGTGAGAGGGAGAGAGTTAGAAACATCGATGAGAGAAACATTGATCAGCTGCTTCCTGCACACTCCCTACTGAGGGTGTGCCGGCAACCAAGGTACATGCCCTTGACTGGAATCGAACCTGGGACCCTTCAGTCCGCTAACACTCTATCCACTGAGCCAAACCTGTCTGGGCAAGTTTAAAATCTTAATAGGAAGTCAATGTGTATATACATAAAATTAAGCAGAGAGCAATATGAGTGTTACATTTACAAATTAAATACTACAATAATGGTGCTAGTAGAAGGTGTCCTAAAGATGGTGGCCTTCAGGTAGGTCTTGGGAGTCTCCCAATTTTTGTAGGTCTTTCTCCTGTAAAACTTGACAAAGTCCTCTCTCCTGTGGACATATGAAATATAATAGTTTGCTGTTTTAATTACACCCCCTTCCAACCATTAGTATTTCAAGATAGCATATCATATACCTACTGTGAAAATATGCTTAGCTTTTTTTTAAATATATTTATTTTTTACAGAGAGGAAGGAAGAGAGATAGAAAGCTAGAAACATCGATGAGAGAGAAACATCGACCAGCTGCCTCTTGCACACCCCCTACCGGGGATGTGCCCACAACCAAAGTACATGCCCTAGACCGGAATCAAACCTGGGACCCTTCAGTCCGCAGACTGACACTCTACCGCTGAGCCAAACCGGTTTCAGCATGTGCTTAGCTCTTAACCTCATTATTCCTCTAGCCTTTGAGCTGAATCAATAACCCCAATTTGTAGATTAAGCTTCACTCCTATTCAAAAATTCAAATTCCTCCTGCTACAAAAAGACTAGATTAGGTGATTATTTCTAAGAGTCCATCTCAAAAGCAATCTAGCTTTAGGGGGATCCTGCCTAATACTTCTATTCCCCCAGAACTAGATTTCCTGCTGATAACTTGTCCTGCCATCAATAGAGTTATAGGTCACAACACTATATCCTTGTCACTGCGACCCCAGGTTTCTATGGCCAACTGTTTGGATGCCAACTTTCTGTGAACTTACACATTTAAATTGTCCAGTGTCTGTTTAGATCAACACCCTGAATCTTGGATTCATCTTGGACTTAAAACTTTCTGCGTGAGCTTCAGGGGATAGTTTGACACCAGAGTCACAGAGAGGACATTGATAACCTGGGAGTCTCTTATTTCAAATGTTTCTGACTATAAGTCAAAAGCAATTAAGGGGGCAGCTCTGTTAGGAACTCACCAACTTGTGATTCAATGAAAGAGGTATTTTGGGAAAAAGGCTTAATACAGCATACAATGGATTAACAGGAAGCCAATGTGTATAAACAGGAAGTCAGTGTGTATAGCAAGGTGACAACCATCAAGACACTATGTGTCTTAGAATTTATGCAGATAGAATGGGGCAATGCCTGCAAACCACCAAGCCACCAGCACATATTAGTTCTCTTCCTTTTACATATATCGATAGATTTTACAGTGCACAGAGTGAACTTTAAACCCTCCCTAAACTTCCTGAATTATTTCCCCCCCGAGCAGTGCCTTGCCCCGTAAAGCAGCACATCTGAAAAATTGCAGGGCTGAGAGTCAGACTCAAGTCTTCAGAAACCACAGCCAATTCTCTTTCCCTCAAACCGCAGGCCCTTCTTTTTGGGCTGTCTTAGATTTAAGTCTGCGATAGCTTGGATTAGAATGCTAACAGTGGGATGGAGATCAAGGAAGGAACGGAGAGATCCTGGGTCTCTGAGCTTCTTAGGGCCTCATCATCTATGCTTATTTGTAAACACACACACACAACATCAATATTTTATTCCAAGATACATATATTTTTGCATTTCAACATCAGAAATTGAGACAGTTGTTTTTTCAGCCGTTTTCACTGCTCAGCTGTTGACATGGTTGCTATTGTTTGCTCATCTGCAAGTCTGGTTGTCATTTCTGGTGGCATCACAGAACTAAAACCCATGGACATTTCAGTCAAAAAACCCCTCAATTGACGCCTGGTAAGACCAAGAAAATACCAGTGTCAAAACTTGCATAATAAATGCCACAAGCTTGGGGGGGGGGGGGGGGAAAGAGACAAATGGTGGCACCCTCCTTAAGGAATGGTGAATCTAGCCTGAAAAGTTCCTAGATTGGATTACTCAAGGTCAGGTATTTCAGAAACATCTTAGAATTTACAAGAAGATATTTTGTAAGAATATATTTGGAGTTGGCAAACTTGTTCCCAAAAGTAATTAGATTACATGAAATATTTTCTTTAAGATCTTAAAGATTTTTTATTTTTAAAATTTATTTTAGAGAGAGGAAAGAGAGGGGAAATAGAGACAAAGGGATCAATGAGAGAGAACACCGATCAGTTGCCTCTCTTACGCGCCCTGACCAGGATTTGAACCCACAACCTTCTGGTGTATGGACAATGCTCCAAGTGAGCCACACCAACCAGGGCTTAATTTTTATTTTTTTTTAATGTTTTGGTTGAGGAAACTGATGGTTGAAACCTACATGGGCTGACTCCTGTACATCCCTTGCTGGGGATCAAGCCCACAACCCAGACATGTGCCCTGACCAGAAATTGAACCAGTGATTTCTCCGTGCACAAGATGGCACTCAACCATCTGAGCTACATAGGCCTAGGCTTAGTGATTTTTTAAATTGACTAAAATATGAGGACACAAAATACTCAACACAAAAGCCAGTTTTGATTTTTAAAAAATGTATTTTTAATGATTCCAGAGAGGAAGAGAAACATTGTTAAGAGAGAATGATCAGCTGCCTCCTGTACACCCCCTGAAACCTGGGCATGTGCCCTGACCAGGAATCGAACTGGGGACCTGTTGGTTCATGGGTTAATGCTCAATTACTGAGCCACATAGGCCAGGCTCAGTTTTGATTCTTGGTTTCATTTAAAAATGAAAACAGACTGCAATCTTCACAGAAATAGTTGCATGGGAAGCTGTATAGTATAATCAGGAAGAAATTGATGTTTCAACTCAAATCCAAAGGATAAGGAGGATCTGTCAGTGGAAAAGTGAAGGGAAGAGAATTCCAGAGGGAGGGAATAGTTTGTCCTCAGAGCCCCTAGTATGGAGTCACACAGGATTACATAATTACAGAGCTGGAGCAGTAGTACAAGAAAGTGTTCAAAGGACATTAACAAGTAGTTTAATTAGGACCAGAAGTCATATCCCTTACCTTTTAGGCAGGACACACAATTGTCTAAGGTAGACTCTCTCCTGACCCAAACAGTGACTGAGGCCATCACTCCCACAGCCCATCAGGCACATCAAACAGCTATGAGCTACGCTGATAATACACACAGCCTCTTTCTGAGCGCAGACGTGCAGAGCCCTAAATGCCGTTCACGCAGGAAGAGGGGGGTGTAGCGGTAGAGGAGGAAGCTCGTCGCTGAAAGCCAAGTGCTAAAAGCAGCTGCGTGTGACATTTCTGTCAGTAGGCCTTCCTCCCTCACTGTGTATGACACACATCAGATGTTCTGGTTTATGATTTCAGCTGCAGAGTACATACCCTTTGAGATCCAAGCTCACGTATCTCTTCCTAGCGTGCTGCCTGCTCATTAGCAGAGCTTTAAAGCTCAGCTGAGTGATAACCAAATGCCGAGAACAGAGGGACCCCTTTCTCGTACCCTCACGGAAGCACGGACTCTGGTGGATTGGTCGTCTTAGGCCCAGGTACCTCGTCTCTGTACTTGCTAGGAGGAGACAAAGCACAGGCTACCCAATTCTGTCCAAAGGCCAGAACCATGCCAGGACACAAGGCCACATACTGCTGCTGTCCTCCCCATTTGGACCAGCCCAGAGGACAATCTACCCTCTTCCCTTTGGAAGACCCAGTAGAGGCTACGGTAACTCATAGTCCCAGGTAAGCACCACTTTATCCGTTAGGTAGTCCAGACCCAGGGAGGGCCAAGTCTCTGCCTGTTCATATTGTGTTTACTTCCCTTGGGTTGTAGTTAATTAAGGTAGGAAAAGCTATTATTACTGGGGAGATAACAGAAGAAAGCCATGATGAGCTTTTTGCTTCTTTGATCCAAGAGTACAGATCCTGATTTGAGTGAGATATCAGCAAATGAGAAGATACCATTGCACAATGGTAACAATGAACAATCTCCAAAAAAATAAAAATTCCTGTAGTCCTAATCATTTAAAAATATATTACTTTTAGAGATTTCCATTAAGTATTGGCGCCAAAATCTGTTACTTGTTTCTAAAAACATGCTGGGTCATATAACCTCTTAGATTACATCCCTAAATTATCTCATGTTACTATGGAAACCATTAAAACACACGTCAAAGGGTTTTCATTTTATTTATCTTTTAAAAAAATATATTTTATTGATTTTTTACAGAGAGGAAGGGAGAGAGATAGCCAGAAACGTCGATGAGAGAGAAACATCGACCAGCCGCCTCCTGCACACCACCCACCGGGGTTGTGCCCGCAACCAAGGTACATGCCCTTGACCCGAATCAAACCTGGGACCTTTCAGTCCACAGACCGACGCTCTACCACTGAGCCAAACCGGTTTCGGCGGGTTTTCATTTTAAAGAACAAAATTACAATGACAAAAATCTACTATAATTGAAATGACAGTAGTCTGTGAGCACCAAGGCTACTTGCTTTATCATTGGGTAGCCACATTTAAATGAGTTCTGTCGGAAATCTTCATAACCAAGTATTAGACCCAATTCTGGGTGATCTGACTGACTGGGTGGCTTTGGAAGGAGCATGCTAAAATTAATAGTGAGGTTACTTCAGGGTCACTTAGTCCACATTAATTTCTCAACTCCCACAAGTTTATGTCTGCTGCATTTAGGAAATGTGTAGTTATGTCTAAGGCAAAGTAGCCCCCTGGTAAATTCATTCATTTAGTCTACAGTATTCAAAGAAAAACTACATATTCATTTTATTCATGAATAAGACCAGATTCCTGCCTTGTAACATACAATTTAATAGAAACGATTACATACTAGACTGTGAGGTCCAAAGTCAGGGTTTGAGACTTTCTTTTACTACTTTATGTCCAGGGTGTCTGTCTCAAAGGAGAAGCTCAATAAATATTGGTTGAATGTATAATTGTATGAATATGTACCTGATGTTACCTCTCCAATACAAGTGTATACTACATTTTTTGACAACCGTATTTTAATTGTAGATTAAAACTGTATCAGACATTTCAACATCAGCCATCAATAACTCAGATTTTGCAACCTTTCCGTGCACGGGATGGCGCCCAAATAACCGAGCAACACAGGCCAGGGCAAAACATGCATTCTTTAATAACACGTCATAAACATTTCCTGACATTTTTCTGAAGTATGTTTTTTTTCACGACTGCATCTGTAATCCATCATTTAGAAACACACACACACACACACACACACACACACTCAAAAAAAAGATTAAGTTTCTTACAGTCTTTATTTTAAATAATACTGTAGTGAACAAGCTTGTACAAGAAGAGTTGATTATTTCCTAAGGATAAATTCTCATAAGCAGAAACCATATGACTGATGCTTTCCAGACACCTTGAGGGTAATAAAACTGGTTTTATAATTTAAAGAAACTTTTGCCACTGTGCCACATGAAGAACTCTTAAGATCCTGGGCTTTATAATTTAGAGAAACCCTTTTCAATATCCATACCTGAATATTATTGAACATTTTCCTGTATTTTGTTTTGGTCACTTGCACTTTTTTGCTTAAATATTGATTCCATTATTTTTGCCCATTTCCCCACCTGTTCACCACTTTTCTTTTTGAGATATCTCAAATACCTCATTATTTTTTATGGGAGTAGATTTTACAAGCACCCTCCCTGCATGTTCCAGGCAATTTGTTTGTTTGGTTATTTATTTATTTATTTTAGGGACAGAGGGAGAGGAAAAGAGAAATAGAAACATTAGTAAGAGAGAAACATTATCGCTCTGCTGCCTCCTGCAGGCCCCCTGCTGGGGATCGAGCCCACAGCCCAGGCATTTGCCCTGACCTGGAATGAATCAGTGACCTTTTGGTCACTGAGCCACACCAGTCAAGCCTTGCAGACAAACATGGATCTAACCAGTAATGGTTTCTTCAAGACAAAATGATAAACGGAAGGTACTGGAATTCTAATTACTCTTGTTGGGGAAGTGAAAGCTGAACTGTGGAATTTACTGCAGCACAGATTCCTAAAGAGTTTTGCTAAAAAATAAAGACAACCGATAAAGTGGTTTTACATTAAGTAACTTTATGCAAAATGCTAATGACAGTGCCTGGCACAGAGACTGTGCTGTGTAAATGTTAGCTGTTATTTATCATTATTTTACATTGACGACCCCCATTTTGAAATAACCAGCCCATTTTTATAGCCATATATGTAGACCTACCAAGCAATATGTATACCAAAAGAAACTATGTTTGAAAACTGAAATAATTTTTTCCCATTACAAGTAATGTAAATGTAGTTAATCTATTCCAGATCCCAAGTGATTTCCTGTTTTAATTTAAAAAATATATTTTTATTGATTTCAGAGAGGAAGTGAGAGGGAGACAGCAATATCAATGATGAGAATCATTGATTGGCTGCCCCCTGCTGGGGACCGAGCCTGCAACCTGGGCATGTGCCCTTGGCCAGAATCTAACCCAGGACCTTTTAGTCTGCAGGCCAGTGCTCTATCCACTGAGCTAAGCTAACAAAGGCTTAATTTTTCTTATACACAGGGCATGTCTAATGTACTGTTTAATCTATAAACCCTTTAAAAATGAAAGGACATGAAATGTAAATCTAACAAAAAGGAAATGACACGTACAATGAAATTTGCATACACACTAGAACTTAACTTTAATGTTGACAGCTGTCGACTCAATGTGGAAAGGAGGGATGTTAATGTTTGGAAGGGGAGTCCCCTTCCATAAGAACATCAGGTAGCAGTTCTTCTGGGATTCTTTGTCTCTGGTCTCTGTGCTCCGCTAGAACCTGATTCAGGCTCACTGAGCCTGTCTCACTAAAAACCTGTCCAGTGATGATAGTTTTTGGCTGTGTTTTCACATTTGGCCTGAAGTGAAATGCTGCATTGTCATCGAACAAGTTTATTGCACGGTTTGCTACTTCTTTGTCAGGGTGATATTTCTCAATAAAAGTGCATTTCTCCCCATTTCCCAAGCATCTCGATCAGTGAAATGGGAAAATCCTCCCTTCCCTCCTGCTCTGAAGAGCGCACCTCAGCTGCTGTGTGCTGCTGCTCCTTCTGAAGGTCCTGGAGTTCCTCAGTGGTCAGCTCAGTGCTGTGGTCCCCCACCGACTCCTCCCCACCATCATCCACCTCCTAGCCAGGGACCTGTCCAGAGACACAATATCCTCCACCACAGACACAGGCTCACCCTGAAAGGCTGTTTCAGCAACAGACTCAGACCACAATTTCTTCCAGGCTGATTGCATGGTCCTAACACACTTCCCCCGACGCTGTGTCTCTGAGCCTCAAGCCAATGAGGATATTAAAATGCTCTTTCCAGAACTCCCTGAGGGTTAAATTAGTTCCAGAGGTCACCTCAAAACACCTCTGTAACAGTGCCTTTGTGCAGAGTTTCTTTTTTCTTTTTCTCTTTTTTTTGTTAATCCTCACCAGAGGGTTTTTTTCCATTGATTTTTAGAGAGCGGAAGGGAAGGGGAGAAACAGAGAGAGAGAAACATTGATGTAGACACACTGATTGTCGCATCCCAACCAGGGCTGGGATTGAGCCTGCAATTCAGATCGGAATCAAACCCAGGACGCTGTAGTCCTCAGGCCAATGTTCTATTCACTGAGCCAAACCGGCCAGAGCTGCGGTTTCTTAAAATCAGAAATGGCCTGCAGGTCCGTGGCTGGGCAAGAGGAGTTGTGTCAGGTAGCGAGAACCCAGGGGTGGTGAACCTGTACTCCGCCACCACCTCGCCCTCCGAAAGCATGGAGGGTGGGCAGGAGCGTTATCTATGACAACAAGTGCCCTGAGTGGCCACTGCTTTTCCCAGAAGTGTTTCTTCAGACTTGGAGCAAACACTTGAGTCCACTCAATAAAAAATTGTCTAGTTACCCAAGCTTTGCTATCAGCCCTCCTCATCACATTCAACTTATTTTTCATGACATTCTTTTTTCTTAAAAACTTTTGTGTTTTCAAAATGATAGACAAGTAGAGGCTTCAATTTAACTCAAATTCCCACACACCACCACCAGCCTGTCCTTCACAGCCTTGTGCCCTGGCTCCTCCTGTGGGATGTGGGTCCTCTTGGGCTCTTGCTTCCAGAAGAGGCCTGTCTTGTCACAACTGAACACTTGTTGGGAAACAAATCCCTCGGCCTCTGTGTGTTCATGAAATTCTGTCACAAAATTATTAGCAGCTGCTTTGTTAGAACTGGCAGCCTCCCCATGGCTCCCTACGCTATGAATGCCACTTTTCTTAAATTTATCCAACCACCTTACTGGCCTTAAACCAATCACTTTCAGCAAATCACTCGTTCCAAGGTGTTTTTCAGGTCAGTAGCAGCATCTTCACTGTTTCTGAGCCACACCAGGCTTAAGGAGCAACTGTTCAGGAGTTCCAACCACCTGCTGCTGCTGTTGGTCCACATTCTCGCACTCACAACATGAAATATAGACGCCAGGTCACCTAGTACGTCTGGAATGTAGGTGATCCTAAACCTTCTGGCTTCAGAGGCAGCTTTCATAATGAATGTTCAGCTCTACCATGGTTAGAAGGAACCCAAAAGAGTGTTTTCCTAAATCAAGATGGCCTTTTAAGTCTATGGATTAGTCACCTATAATGATAATTCCATGCATATTTGGTGAGAATGAAATGATGACTACTTTCTTATGATTCCAGTCAATACTAATTATTTGACTTTGGGCAAGTTACTTAAACTCTGTATCTGTTACCACTGTATCTGTATCTATCTACAAAATGAGGTTTATGTAGTACCTGGTTTATAGAATTTTATGAGTAAATGAGTTAATATGTATAAAGTGCTTAGATAAATGCCTGGCATATAATAACTACTTCCTAAATCCTAGCTATCATCAATTTATCATTATTATAATTAGTAGTATTCACCTACCCTCAACTGCCCAGAATACTAAAAAAGGGAAGGGAGGAAAAGAAAGAAGAATGGAGGAAAAGAGGGGAGGGAAAAAGGGAAACAGGGAGAAATAAAAAAGAGGAAGGCACTCAGGGTTAGGCAAAGTCAAGGAGGTAGATGAGTCTGGCAAAGACGTAAGACCACGTCTAGAAAAATGTTTGCTAGGAAAGATCCTAACTGTGATGTAGGTTACAAAGAGCATAGGCCAAAATTCTCCCTGTGCCAACATATAAGGACCAGGAACCAAGCCACATCACATTGAGGAATGGATTAGGGGCATGGATACTGGACGGCTCCAGATAAAGAGATCCTCAGGCAATGTGTTAAAAACAAGTTACCTGTTACTCATATGGATTGTTTTGTGAACTTTAAACACTGCTGTCAGTTTATCCTAATATTTTAGCCCCCCCCCCAATTTTGTGCTTTTGAATGTAAATTCATTTTAGATAATTATTTAAAAACCATCTAAATGTGCCTTATTATCAAAGTCATGGCAAATACTAAAAAATGTGATAAACAGTACATACAGTATGCTTCCTTGAAAAATATATACTTGTATATTAAAAAATTCTCAAAAAAACAAAGCAGTAAAATTAATCCTTGACCACCAAAATTTATCAAACTCACAAAAAGCGAGTAAGTGGAGAAAAACATTTTTGACTAACTTGCATACTGATGAAATTTTTTACTGCACCTAATTTGTTTCCTACCAAATTCTGTTGACCAAATTATCTCCTGCTAAAAGAAAGCCAGGGAAGCCAACTGATTAGGATGCCAAAGTGCAGGCCGGTGAGATTAAGTGAAAGGTCAAAGCAGAGCGAGAAGAGCCCAGGAGAAACAGGGAGGGGCTTGGAGGGCATCTCCCTCAAGTTCATCTCAGACCCAGCCCTTGGGAAGCGGCAGGATTACACTTGACACATGAATCCAGAGGCAGATATTCTGAATGAGAATTCTCTACTTTAAAGAAACAGTGTTTCTAGAATCGGCGTTATCTCCTTTATCCTAGGCATTTACCTGCAGACTTCTTTTTCACATATGGTACAAAATAAAATTTCATTTTCCTTATTAAATTATAAATGGAGGAGTGCTCTTAGTTGATTAAGTATTATTGTGTCTTAAAAGAATCCTCTTCTAGTTTGTTTGGTGAAATGGGGATAATAGTACTTCCTATTTTCTACCTCACAGAAATAATGGAATAACTGAGAGAATGTACGTGAAGTAGTGGAGTTCCAGAGGAAAAAACTTGGTAATTTTATTCTTCTCCTTTCCACATAGTGATTATCTTTCACAGCTTGAATCAGAACTAGTTGTTAGGACTTTTCAAATTTTACATTTACCCTGCTTCTCCCATTACTAATTTCTGAAGCTATAGCTCTTACCTTGAAATCCTCAGTTCTGCTGAGTCAGCTTGTGAACGGCAGATTACCCACGCCTCATCCAGTCTGTCAACCTTTAAAAGAAAAAAACGAATCTCGGGAATGTTGTGACAAAACCAAAAGTCACTAGAGAGCAAGCACCATACTTGATTTTGAAAGACCCAGAACGAAATACTTTCATTTAAAGACTTCACTTGTTACAGAGGAACTGGTTCTTCTGACCAAGCCATTTATTACATGGGTGGCCTTGGAAAGTATGTTAGCCTCTTGGCCTTAATTTCCATTTCGTAATGTGTGTGTGTGTGTGTGTGTGTGTGTGTATAGTGTATTCTCAATGTGTGTGTGTGTGTGTGTGTGTGTATAGTGTATTCTCAATGTGTGTGTGTGTGTAGTGTATTCTCAATGATTCTGAATCTCCTCTCAGCTCTACATTTCTGATCCCATGCTTATTAGTTTATTTCTTCAATGTTTTATGCATTAATCAGAAAGAAAACCTGGCAGAAAAGCAAGAATGTTATCTGTATCGTTACATCATTTTTGCCAGCTCACTCGCCCTGTTTCTACTTTTTAAGCTAAAAACCACAGTGTTGCTCTTGATCTTTGTTTCTTATATGCTTTATGGGCAAACTGTAATAATATTGATTTGTAAACACTTATAGAGTGCTTTCCAAGTTTTACCAATCATTTTTGTAAGCTCAGGCTGGTAGATATTATCTTCAACTTACCTGGAAAAGAAACTGAGGCCCAGAATAGTTCACTGAATCTAAATTCATTTTAGATAATTATTTAAAAATTAAATGTGCCTTATTATTACATTCATTATAGTTGAAGGATCTATTATACAATGGTTCTTATGACAGAATCAGACCCTGGACTGGAGTTGGCGACTTACTAGCTGTGTGACCTCTGGAAAGTTTCTTAACCTCTCTGAGCCTCAGGCTGCTTATTTGTAAAAGAGCAGTAGTGAGACAGTAAGAAGTAGCCAGGAAAATCCCTCAGCAAGTAGAACGGGGAAACCGAGACAGGTAGTGGAACAAACTGACCGAGCAATTTGCAGTCAGATAGGGAAGGCCGCCTCACTAGACAGGACATCTAGGCCTCAGTTGTAGTTCAACTCCAGGCCCAGAAAAGCACAGATAGTAAGTTATGGGAACAAGCCTTCTGATCTTTTCACAACAGCACAGTTCCTACGAGGGGCAGATCCAGATTTTGTGGGGCCTCGGGCATATATAATTTTAGTGACATCTTCAAGCAAAGGAACGCAAAACTACAATGTACACTGAGTAAGATCCCGTGAACAGATTGTTAGGACCCTTCTCGGGGTGGTATTAAGTGAGGGCCTTGAAGGTTAATCTTCAGAATTTAGTTTTATGGTTTTCCATGGTTATATGTTTACTCAGTGCTTACTATATGCTGAACACTAAAGTAGATACTGATTTTATTATCATAACAACCCTACGAGGCAGACACAATGCTTGTCTGACAGCAGAGAATGAAGCTCAGGGAGATAAAATGAGTTCCCTGAGGCCACAGGGCTAGTGAGTGCCAAGCTGAAACCCAAGAGAGCAGGCTTCCAGGTCCATATCGCAAACCTACCACACTGCGCTCCCCTAGGTCTTCTTTTGGGGTTTCCTGGGAGTCATCTTATTTCCATTACACAACCACAGTCCAGGCCCTGATGGGTTCAGGTCTGAACCAGTCCTAGTTCGTCTCCTTAACTCAACTCTCCTATTATCTGTCCTGAAGGCCGCTGCCGCCCTAACAATCTTAAAGCGCTGCTGTCCAAGTCCCAGTCCCCACAATGACCTGAAGCGCCTTGCCCTTCTCAGCATTTGTCAAGGGTCAAAAGCAATTATTGCTCATAAGCAGCACTTGGCCATATATTCTAAACCGTCTTCTATCAGCCCAGCCAGGGGGGCCCAGTGGCTGAGCACCACTCCATGAACCAGGAGGTCACCGTTCAATTCCCAGGCAGGACACATGCCCGCGTTTCAGGGCTCAGCTCCCAGGAGGGGGCATGCAGGACGCAGCCAATCAATGATTCTCCCTCATCATTGACCTTTGTATCTCTCCCTGAAATTAAAAAATATATATTTTTTTTTAATTTTTAAATTATGTTCTACTACAAAGCTGAACTTTCTGAGGTGTGTAAGAGACACAATGCAGTGGGTGGGAAGAACACACATGGAGCTCTCAGACTTGGATCCTTCACCCCCACTCCACCACAATCTCAAGTTCTTCATTTGCAAAACAGGTAAGGCCAACCCCAGAGAGTTCTAAGAATTAGAGGGGAGGGTGTGCCTACAGGGAAGGGGAGGTTGGGAAACACAGCAAGTGCTCATCAGATCCTGGCTGATTTCTGCCAGACCCAACCTCCCCAAACAACCTGGAAGCTCTTGAAAGGCAGGGGCCTAGGCTCGTACATTTTTGACATTTCTCAAAAGTCCTGGATGCCACAGACACTCCGTAATTACACACTCTGGTATCTGGTCTTGCTCAAGAACCTACACTGGTTCTTATGACAGAATCAGACCCTGGACTGGAGCTGGCCACTTACTAGCTGTGTGACCTCTGAAACGTTACTTAACCTCTCTGAGCCTCAGGCTCCTTATTGGTAAAAGAGCAGTAGTGAGGCAGTAAGAAGAAAGAAGCCAGGAAAATCCCTCGGCAGGTAGAATGGGGAAACTGAGACAGATAGCGGAACAAACTGACCGAGCAATTTGCAGTCAGATAGGGAAGGCCGCCTCACTAGAGGGGACATCTGGGCCTCAGTTGTATGTAGTTCAACTCCAGGCCCAGAAAAGCTGCAAAACCCACGACACCAGGACCGACTGCAATGATGAATGACCCTGGTGCTGGTCTCAGTAGAGACCAGGACCCTGAAAGAGCACCCTGGAAGACGGGTGAATATTCTGAAACCCCCCAACCCCCAGACCTCCCCTAAAATTCCCGCCAACAAGAGACAGATTGCCCTCAAAACAAAGGACCGTTCCCTGCCCCCCTCTCCTTCCCCGGGCGTGTGCATCTCTCAACTCCATGGGTCCCACAGAGACTTGCCACCAGGGGGGCTGAACCCCTGAGCCTTTCTCCAAGGCCCACCTCTTCTCCCACTTGGCAGTGAGCATCCCCCTGCGGCTTCCTCCATCCTAGACCCCCCTCCTCGCTTCGCTGTCCCCAGCCTTAGCTAATGGACCCTCAAAACCACCTGGACGCATGCTGTGACATCATCTTTCGTGCCCCGAGGCCAGCACACCCCCCCGCCCCCCACGGCAGGCTGGAGAGGCGGGGCTGCTCCGGGCCAGGCCCCCATCCTGGTCCAGGGACGCCTGCCTCCCAGGGACAGGCAGGTGAGGACAGCTCAGGTGCATGGCTGCGGCCGTCATCTGCCCTTGGAAGCCACCGGCTGCAGTCATGCTCTGTCCCAGGCCCGCGGCGTCCATGGGGCTCGGCCCCGCTGCCTTCTCACCGGTCCTCCCTCTCGGGGCCGGAGTGGTCGCCCTCAGACCCGCCCTGCTCTCCTGGCTCGTGTGTTAACACCCACCATTCATCCATCCATCCAATGCCGCAGGCGAAAGCGCCATAAATTCTCCCGTCAAAACCACCGCGGCCCCGGAGAGTCGGTTCAGCGCGGGCCGCCGCTACGGAGAACAGGAAACGGGCCCCGAGGGCTGGAATGACTTCCCGGAGTCCCTGGGCTCCAGCGGGGCCGCGGCCAGGTCCCCGCCCGCCTCTCCTCTCCCGGCCCAGGTGCGCCGTCCATTCAAACCGGCCCGGCCCGGCCCTGCGCGCCGGCCGCCCCCCGCCCCCCGCCCCGCGCCCCCGAGCCAGGCCCCGGGCCGCGCCGCCTCCCTCCGACCGTCCGTCCGTCCGTCCGTCCTCGGCGGCTTTCCCCCATTTCTTCGCCAGACACCGGGGAAGGGGTTGGAGGAGAGGCCGACGACCGCGTCCAGCCTCCTTCGACGGCGGAGGGACCACTAGCTCCTCGGGTCGCGCGGCCGTGCGGGCGCCGCTGAGCCGGGCCGCGGCGCGCGGGCCTCGCGGGTCTCGCGGGGCTGCGGGTCACGTGCCGGGGAGGGGGCGCCGGCGCGCGCACGGGGACGCACGGGAGCGCGCGGCGCCGGGAGCGTGCGGACGGAGGCGCCCGCGGCTGGTGGGGTGGACGCGCCGGGGGGAGGGGGCGCGGCTGGCAGGCCGGCTCCGCCCCCTGTGCGCATGCTCGGCCCCCCCCCCCCCCCCGCGCCGCAGGTTATAAAGCCGCCCCGCCGGCCGAGCCCGCAGAAGTGCTGGCGTGCGGCGACGTGACCGGCCGCGCCGCGTGGGTGCCCGAGGGAGCCAACGAGGGAGCGGGCGGGCCGGCGGGCGGGCCGGCGGGCGAAGGACGCGACCGGGCCCAGGGCCTCGCGGGACTCCGGCCTCGCCGCCGCGTCACGCACACGCTCGCCGCCGCCGCCGGAGCCGCACATAACGGTTAGTGGGGCCATGGCCGGGCGCCGGGCGCGGACCCCGGGGTGCCCCGGCCGCCGCCTGTGGGGTCGCAGGCAGCCCCGGGGGAGCGGAGACTGGGTCCCCGGCGGCGGCGGGCGGCGGGCGGCGGCGGGCGGCCGCGTGGCCCCGGAGCGGTTGGGGCCGGAGACCTTGAGGCGCTCCGGGGACGGCGCCTCCCGGCCGGGCTGCGGCTCCGCGGTCAGGTGCCGGCACCCGCCTGGCCGGGAAGCTGGGTCGTGGTGCCGGGTGACCTTGGGCCAGTGGCTGCCCCGCGCGCCTTCGGGAGGCGCCGTAAGAGATGCCTTGGGTCTGAGGAGAACATGTGTTCAAAGGGGACGACGAGGGGCTGGTTCACGTGGTGCCTGCGGACCCCCGGCCCCGGGAGAGAACGCGGGCCGGAGTGCCCGTCCCAGCCCCGCGGCCGCCGCCGAGCCGCGTCCCGCCGGGTGACCCCGGGCGGAGGCGCGGGGCCGGCGGGGTTCGGCGGACTCTGCCGACCGGGCTCTTTGTCATCCAACCTGTGGCTGCGGGGCGGCCCGGGAACCTGGAGGAGGAGGAGGAGGAGGGCGGCGGTACCCGGGGCCGGAGGCACGCTCTTTTTTTTTATTTTTTTTTATTTTTTGTGTCCCAAGCGCATCCTTTCCTCCCCACGTGCTGCCTGCGAACGCCGCATTTCTTTTGTCGCGGCCAGCGGCCGCTGAAACTAGTTTGTAAATGAACTCATCCTCGCAGACGCCTTCCCGCCGCAGCCGAGCTCCCAGCGTCTGCTGACCACAGTGAAAACATGTTTACAGGCTCCTTGATCACAACCAGTTTTGAAGATTTTTTTTTTCCTTCTTCTTCTTCAAATGGTCTGGTTTCAAAAAAAATAACTGAAATGTGTGCAGAGCCAGTGCCCCGATAAAATGAGCGTGGGAGCGCTGAGAACTGCTGGGCCGTGCTGATAGGGTGAACCCGGCGTCCCGCGCGAGCTGGGCAGCACTGGGAGCGGGAATTGGGCGTTCGCAAGGCCGATGGCGGCTCACCGCCCCGGGCTGGGTGTCGTCAGCTTTTTAGTGGAGCGTGAAGTGGTACCTGTAAATGCAACTCTCGCCCCCTGGGGTACAAGTGTGCCTTCGGATTGCCACACATAGGTAAAGAATTCCAGACATCTGGCCCTTAAAACAGGTAGTGGGTGCTGCTTGGAAGTTGAACATGCTTCAGGAATTAACAGTAAAGATGCCGTTCCTTCATTTCTTTCATCGGGTTGCAGTGACTTTTGCAAAGTTCTGGTCTGGAGAGCATTTTTGTGAGATTTTAGTAGCGGAAATGGGTTTTAAAGGTTCCTCTGTAAACTTAACACAATCATAACATACCTAAACAGATGGAAAAGGGTGGTGGAGGGGTCACACCAATGTAGGATGAAACAACAGATTAGTGTTTCAGTTGTAACCCATAAGCTCTGGAAAAGATCTTAATGAACAGTGAGGTTCCCTTAATATCTCAGACTGGAGGCCCGGTGCAGGAATTCACGCACTGCGGGGGTGGGGGGCTATCTTAGGGGGGACCTACCTGAAGGGGGGCAGGCCTACGCCTGCAGTTGGATACCTTAGCGCTGCAATACAGGCGGGAGACATTGCTGCCGTGCTCACCAGCCTTGAGCTGGGCTCAGGGCTCTGGCACTCCCCCTTGGGAGCGCACAGACCACCAGGAGCAGCTCCTGCATTGAGCGTCTGCCCCCTGGTGCTCAGTGCGAAGTCATAATGGCTGGTTGTTCCCCGGTCCGTCGATTTGCACATTGGCTTTTTATTATATAGATAGGATTAGGAAACACGTTGGAGAGTTTGTGATGTGTAATCTTAGTTCTGAAATCTTGTTAATGGTTTGGTGGGAATTATGTATTTTGACTCCCATTGAATCAGATGTGCATTCCTGAGCTTTCTCTAAAATTACAAATATGGGTATAAATTATTTCACACTAAAATGTGATATTTTTGGTTGATAACTTTTCCCAGTTTATGTCCTTCTTTTCCATTGTGTTTTCAATCCACTTCATAATTTGCATTCCTATGCAAGATTTAAGTCCCTGTAAATGCCTACATGGCCATTCCTGTTTTTGTTGCAGATGAAGAGTGTGAGAAAATTGTGAATTTTTATGTATACTGCAATTTGCTATTAGCTACCAGGCACTATGAGAGTCTTGGGATGTAAAATTTCCTTTCAAAGCTTTATTCTCATTCTAAAAGTTTTCAAACCATATTTTGAAATAAATATTTCTTTCCCTTTCTAGTAAATTCTTATACACATAGTAATTGTTTATTAATTAATATCCCTTGAAGGAATCTGAATATAATTGTGATAATGAGGATCAAAGGTAGCATAAAGAACTAAGTTTTCTTTGATTAGTAACAAACCACAAAAGTGTATTAAAATTGAGTATTGTTTGTCTAATACAGCAATTTTCAACCAGTGTGTCGCAAGAGGCACACTGGTGTGCTGCAAGAATTTTTAAAAAACATGCAATACCTGAATATTTAGTCAGGGGCACTGACCTCTTTTCCCTGATTGTCAAATAAAAAAAGAACAGCCAACACAACAATAACCATCTAGTGTGAACAAATCAAAATTAGACCTATTTTTTTTCAGGTCAGCAAAAATACTTTTTTTGGGTGCCACAGAATTTTAGTGATCACTTTATGTGTGGCATGAGATGAAAAGGGTTGAAAATCACTGATCTAGTATGGAAGCATTATCCATCATTGATAACTTTTTATTTTTAAGGATTTTTTTTTAGACCCTAAAGATGTATCAAAAAGAAGTCAGCATTGTTACCTCAAAATACACCACAGTTAAACTTAGTCTTTTTTGTTGCTGACAATACATATAAATATTAAGACTATGTTGTCATTGAGATAATTATCAGTTCCTTTATTAGAAAGAGTTTTCAAATGAGTGCTTTATTTTCTTGGAAACTACAGTAATTGTTAAACCACTCCTCTTCCCTCTTCTCCATTAAGTAGTTTTCTAGGTGACAGAGTAAATACAAACATTACACACAGCCATGGTAGACTGATAATAGGGATGTGTATTTCTAATCTACAGAGCAAGTATTTCAAACCTGAGGTACATCGACCTCTTTAGGGTTCCCCTAGTTGAGCAAACCAAAGGCCTGCATCCATCGTAGCAAGCTGTTAAAAACAAGATTTGAAGCAATTTCAAGCACTTTTGCTGATGTACCCAAAAGAGGGCCAGAAGATCCCCCAGTCAGTGAAGGTGCCCATTGTTTTTGTTTAAGTTATATAAACATGTAGTTCCTCAATGCAAAGGAAAATCATTCTGCCTGAACTTGTGAAAATTTTTATATTCTCCTTTGCATTTTGTTCCCTCTCATCTGTGAGATCAGAATCTCTGATTTAGTACACAAAGGTCAATGGCCAAAGATCTACATAACCTGTGACGACATGATTACATAAGGCTGTGACATCGTTCCGTGTGTGTTGCATCAGGTTCTGGTTAACTTCACTCGCACATCAGTACAAGAGTTAGGAGCAGGCATCCTTCGGTGGCTCTTTGCCACGGATTCCTTTGCAGTTTGTTCAAACCTATGGGGTCCTTGTCAGAATAATGTTTTTAAATGCATAAAGTAAAACACAAAGGTAGAATTGTCTAATGATTTTAATTGGATATTAAGTGCTTTTAAAAATAACAGATACGGCCGAAACCAGTTTGGCTCAATGGATAGAGCGTCGGCTTGGGGACTGAAAGGTCCCGGGTTCGATTCCAGTCAAGGGCATGTACCTTGGTTGCGGGCATATCCCCAGTAGGGGGTGTGCAAGAGGCAGCTGATCGATGACTCTCTCTCATCATGTTTCTAACTCTATCTCTCTTCCTTCCTCTCTGTACAAAATCAATAAAATATATTTTAAAAAAATAAAAAAATAAAAAATAAAATAACAGATACGATCTTGTAATAGGTCTACAGTAATTTTGAAGTAGTGATATTAAACAATTTCAAGATCACTGTAGCCACTGAATCAGGATATAAAAATGTGTTTTCTGTAGGTGACAAAGTCACAGATAATGCTAATGCTGCTATGGTTTGTTGCCTACATTCACAGTTGAAATTAATTCTAAACTTTACTTAGAGGCTAACTGAAAGATCTTTTAATGTAATTTTTTTACCCCAACCCAGTTCACAGACTCCTTGAATTCCACCCACAATAGAGTATCAATCAATGATCAAATATATAACTTATAATGCCTGTGTATTCTGAGCAGTTTCTTCTTTATATAAAGGCTAAGTCATAGTAATCAAGTCAGATTCAACAAAATTATGAGCTATTGTGGTTAGCAATAGGGTAATGGCTACCAGCAGAGCTGTTTCCTACCTCTGCATAAATGATCAGTGGCATCTTCAGGAGATGTGAACTCCTGCTGTTACGGTGTATACTGTGGCCCCCAAAGAGAAACACCATTTCCATAAGATCATTATTGCTCTTTTGATCACTGCTCTGCATGATACTGTCAAGTAAGAAATGTCCAAACCTGTTGAGAATTTTTATGAGTTTGAGCACAAAGCAATGGACAGGGTTTGCTTAAGGCAAAGATAAAAGCTTTTACTAAATGTAATATACTTGGGGCATGACCATAACCTGCCCAGTTAGGAATTTATGATCAGATTATCCTACAAAGTTACTTTCCACAGAAATCTTTTTTTCATCCATAATACCAGGCCTCAAACTTGTGGCCTATGCTAGTCTTCTGCCATACAGATCCATTATAAAATGAATCCTACCATCAAAAAGGAAAAGGGGGAAATTGCAGGGAAAGAGCATGGAATAAAATATTCATTTGCCAGGGCAAATAAAAGGAAAAATAAAGGTATACAACTTAAAAAAGTAACTTGAAGCCATAATTATAGCAGACTTAAATCAATCTAGACAAATACTATATGTGGTAAGCACTAGAAAGCCCTGAGGTTTTTATTTATTTATATATATATATATAAAGAAATGACAAAGTCAGAACTGGCAGCATATTACAATACAGATTGGAGAAGGGGAATGTCAGTGATAGCAGGTAAGAGGCCACCGCACCAATCGTGGCAGCAACCTAAACCGGGTAACGGTAATAAGAATGAAAAAGGGGGCAGGAATGGACACAAGAGATAACAAAGGGTTAATTGCATTGATAGGGCAGGGACCCCACTGGAGAAGTACTAACATGACCTAGAGGTTTTAGGCCAGGTGCTCGGAAGAATGGTAGACAGAAGGAAAGACTAGGTTTGGGTTATAAAGGGAAGCTGAGAACAGGCAGAGAAAATGACCTTCAAAAGCACATAGAAGTTTGAAATGTCTGACGTAATTGGAAAAGATCAATTAAAAGAGGAGCCAATCCCTATCTTCAAGGAATTTAAAATCTGTAATCTGATTACAGCTAGAGATTTCCCCAAAAAAATAAGTCTCAATCATTTGCATTAAAGCACACAAACTTTAACTTGCCCTTCCTCTTTATTAAGTCATTTTAGTTAACCAGTTAAGAAGAAATGTTAAAATTATGCCCTAACGGGTTTGGTTCAGGGGATAGAGTGTCGGCCTGCTGACTAAAGGATCCCGGGTTCGATTTTGGTCAAGGCATGTACCTTGGTTGTGGGCATATCCCCAGTGGGGGTTGTGCAGGAAGTAGCTGATGTTTCTCTCATCGATGTTTCTAACTCTCTATCCCTCTCCCTGCCTCTCTGTAAAAAAATCAATAAAATATACTTTAAAGAAATTATAGGCACAGTTAAATTATTGCTATTTGCAAACCTCTAATAAAACAATGGAACTAGGACATTATACAACAGAATGACGTTAATACAAACCTCATACCCTACACCGTGTGATAGAATATACATTCCACCACCTATGAATTATCTTTGCCCCCTCCCCACACCATCGCTTCTCTCAAGAAATCAAAGCTGAACTGATCTAAGCATGCTCAAAGCCTTCAATGTAGCTACCAATCTGTAGGAAATACAGGGGGTAGGAGGGCATGCTAAACGGGGACATGTTAAAAGTATACCAGAAGGTCACATTCAACAAAATCCAGAATGAGGGAAACTGCAGGAAAAATAATCTGGTTCCTTCAACAAATTATGAGGAAAATACAGAAAGGAGGAACCTTTACCAGTAGATTAAAAGATATACTAACCAGATGTAGTGTGTGACTTTGTTTATAGCCCAAATAAAAACAAACCAATTATTTAAAAACAAGTTAGGAAAATTTGAACATCGCCTGTTTATTTGGTGATGATAATTTTTAAAGGTGGGATAATGGTTGTTATGATTGTTATGATTTTTTAAATTGTCATATCTTTTAGAGATATACTGAAATATTTGTAGATGAAATAGGATTTGCTATACAATAATCCAGAAGGCATTGAGGGAGGGTTGAGTAGGTAGGAGTGTGGATGAAACAGGTAGCGGCTCTCTGTTGTGCTTTAAATTTGCCATTATAAATTGTTTGGAAGGAAAAAAGAAGAAAAACCATCACTATCAATAACATCAACAAAAACAGAGGACAGGAATGGGTTTGAGTTTTATTTCCAAGCCTTAGAAGCCGAGCAGCCCTGGGCTGGTCACACAACTTCTTAATGTCCCTGTGGTTAAATGGAGACAAATACCACCTAGTAAACTCATAAACTCCTATTTGTTCAAGCTAGAAACCTGAGAGATTTCTAATTTTTATTGATTTGAGATTAAGGAAGGGAAAAAAAATCAATTTGCTTGTTTCACCTATTTATGCATTCATTGGCTGATTCTTGTTTGTGCCCTGACTGGGTATTGAACATGTGATCTTGACATAGTACCTGAACAATGCTCTAACCAACTGAGCTACCCAGCCAGGGCTGGGAGATTAACTGCTGGTTTCCCCAGTCTCTCACTTCCAGTCCACCACTGAATCCTGTCTGTTTCCACTCTCTCATTCTTCCACTACCGTCCACCTTACCTATCGCTATGGTCCTACAGCACTCCCACAGCCTCCCTCCAGCCCATTCCCCACCTTGTATAAAGAGTGATGTTCTGAAAATGCAAAACCTGAGCATGCTGACTCCAGCCCCACTTACAACCCCATAAACTGCTTTCGATTAGATTTAAGACCAGGGTGGCTTCTTAAAATACTTTCAGGCTTTCCTCTAACTGATAGATTATTGATCCAACTTTCCATCTCACCCCATTCTCTCCGCTCCCTCTTTAGCTTTGGTAAAGTTCTTTTAGGTTTTCCGATGCACCCTGCACTCTGTAGCTCAGTACTTGTGTCTGAGAATGCTCTTTCCACCTCACTCTGTGGCCTGCCTAGCTCTTGTTTATCCTTCAAGTCGCAGGCTAAGTAGCATCTGCTCCAAAAGGCCTGCTCAGATCGCTTCTATCCATACTAAATTGGGTGTCTTCTCACACCTACATATTTTCCCCCATAGAAACCTATACTTCCTCTGTCATGACAGTCAGTACTTGTTTGTAAAGAGTACAGGCAGTCGCCGAAACCGGTTTGGCTCAGTGGTAGAGCGTCGGTCTGTGGACTGAAAGGTTCCAGGTTCGATTCCGGTCAGGGGCATGTATGTTGGTTGCGGTCCCCGGTAGGGGGTGTGCAGGAGGCAGCTGGTCGATGTTTCTCTCTCATTGATGTTTCTAGCTCTCTAGCTCTCTCCCTTCCTCTCTGTAACAAATCAATAAAATATATTTAAAAAAAAAAAAAAAAAGAGTACAGGCAGTCCTTGGGTTGTGTCAGACTCGACATATGTCATCTCAGGGTTCGTCGCCATCTCCCATTTATTTATTTAAAAAAAAAGAAAGTTCCATTATTTCGACACATGTGCTTTATGTTTTTGTTATCTTTTAAATTTTTTTGTACTGTTCACTTCATTACTGCTATGTGTGTGCTCATGTATTACAAGTGACAGAGGTGCTTATGTAGGGGGGTTCCTTATGGTGAAAATTGCTTTATGTCTTGCCATAGGAACGGATTCCGATGTAACCCAAGGACCTACTGTACTTGTAATTATCTATATATACAAAAAGCCAGCAACCAGAATGACCAGTCGCTATGACGCCCACTGCGGCCAGTGAACCAGCAGGATCAGGGAGCGGGGCCATCCAGCCCCAATCTGCTGATTGGGGTGGGCCAGTCAGACCCCACCTGTGCTTGAATTTGTGCACTGGGCCTCTGGTGTATTTATAAAATGTATATTACTATGTTGTCTCTAGTCCTCAAAACTTAAGGTATTTTTTATGTGAAACTAAGTATAGAGTTAATTTTTTCTATGAGTGAATAGCTTAACTCAGATTTTTGCAAGAAAATAAAAGGCTTTCTTGGTTGTTTCATCTTTTAATGAGTTGTAATCTTATTTTCCCCATTAGGCTTCAGATTACTGGAAGAGAAGTAGATTCTAGGAGAAATACCACCTGTTATATTCAAATACTCATTTATACTCAAAGTAATATAAAGAGCACAATCCTAACAGCACAGCTATTTGTCAATTTAATCCAGCCACTCCGTATCTTCAGATTCTGGAATAAGGTAGATCATGTATTCATCATTTGAAATGGCCCACTTAGGTGGGTCAAAAACAGATCAGTTACAGGTATTCCGGAATATAACCTGGAATTGACAAGCATACTTTCCAACTTCTAGTAAAAACTAGATAATCTGCCGAAACCGGTTTGGCTCAGTGGATAGAGCGTCGGCCTGTGGACTGAAGGGTCAAGGGCATGTACCTTAGTTGTGGGCACATCCCCAGTAGGGGGTGTGCAAGAGGCAGCTGATTGATGTTTCTCACTCATCGATGTTTCTAGCTCTCTATCCCTCTCCTTTTCTGTAAAAAAATCAATAAAATATATTTTATAAAAAAGAAAGAAAGAAAATGTGGGGAGGACCAGGGAACTCTTAAAGGAAAGGAAATATTAGTTATTTTGTTTTATAATAGCAGTTATACATTACAATTTTTATCAAACTATTAAATACATGTATATGTAGTTTAAATAGACTTAAGACTTAGTCTATTCTGTACCATCTCTTACCACCCTTTCCCATATTCATATTCATTAGCCTTTTCTGTAATTAATACATTTTAATCACTTTTTAGTCACTTTTGTGATCACATAGAGTTAATGGTTTCAAACAATAGGCATTTAAAATAATATTTTTTTAAATTGATTTCAGAGAGTAAGGGGAAAAGAAGGGGGGGGGGAGAGAGAGAGAGAGAGAGAGAGAGGGAGAGAGAGAGAAACATCAGTGATGAGAGAGATGCCTCCTGCACAACCCCCAGTGGGATTGAGCTTGAAACCCAGGCCTGTGCCCTGACTGGGAAATGAACCGTGACCTCCTGGTTCATAGGTCGATACTCAACCACTGAGCCACACTGGCTGGGCACAATAGCCATTTTCAAAATGTGGTTACGGACCACTCTAGGACCTGAAGACTTTGGGACTGGAGTCCTTGTAACTAATCATTAAGGAACAATTACTTACCAAGTTTTAGTGCAGTATCAAAGAAGAATATCCATAATTATCTGAAAAAACTATTAAAATACGTCCTTTCCCAACTACCTATCTGCTTAAGGTAACTGTAGACCAAAAACTTTGAGATCTGTTGTCTTAAAGAGAAATATACTTTATCATTTACTGGTAGGATGGTCTGCCCATGTAAATAATATTAAAATCTGGAAATTATTAGTAACTAAAATAATGATGTCTTTAAGGATTATAAATATCAGCCAAATAAAAATAAGATCCAGAATCAGTTTTCATATAGTCTGAAAGATAGACCCAAAATCTTGTTTTAAGCATTCTGGTAAGCAAACTGTTAAGTTCAGAGATAATACAGCATATTTAAATTCTTATTATGTGTGTTGGATTTGATCGGAATGATAAGGGAGATACAAACAGTTGGAAGTTTATAGAGCCAGGTTTACATATTTTTAGGTTGTTTATGTACAGTTTGGTCAAACTATATATTGCATAACTGCTGATTGGCTAGTCAGCTATAATAATTCTATTTCTTCTTTCACTGGTGTTTTCTGGTTTGTTTGTTTGGTTAGTTGGTTGGTTTAAAAAAATTGTTTTCTTCACTCTAATCAGTTTCAAAATGAAAGAAAGTAAGATTCCTTGGACCTTGAATCTAGGAATCTACCTTGGGGAGGTGGTTCTCTGAGCCATGAAGCTGCCAGTTATAAAGCTCAGTAGACTTGCTACTTTAGCAGAAATAGCTTCAGTAAATGGGTCTTTCTGGATGTAAATGTTTCAAGTGAATTTTAAACCAAAAACTGGTATATACTTAGTAACAAATTCTTTTAAGATTATTGATTTTAGATACTTTATGCTTCTCCTCCCTCTCCACTGCCTAAACCACCGATATTTATTATCTCACAGTTCTGGAGGCTAGAAGTCCTGAGATAAAGTTCAGCAGGGTTTGTTCCTTCGGCGGCTGGATAAAGATCTGTCCCCGGCCTCTTTCCTAGCTCTGGTCGTTGCTGGCAATCTTGGCATTCATTCCTTGGCTTGTAGAAGCATCGCCAGATCTGTCCTCATGTTCACGGGGCCTTGTCCTTGAATTGGCAGAGCATGGGGGAGGGGCTATGGAGCACAGTTTTGACTTTCCGGATTAGTTTATTTGGACAATTCCCGAGTTATGAGAAAAAGAGAAAAATTAGATTCTCTAAAGATAGAACTTGTCACCACCATCATTGCCAAGGAAAGTTAGGGTTATTGTTTCCCATTGTACTTTTATGAGGCAAATTGATGAACTTCGTCATCCAGTTGCTGTTTTAATCTCCCCATAAAATGCATAGCTAATCTAATAGAAAGGCTGCTGTGCTCATTGTGAGGGTTATGATCTTAAAGTTTAATCTCAGCCTCTGGACTTGAGGACTGCCTCTTCTCATTGGACTTTGAATACGGTACAAAGGGACCTGCTGTCATAACTTACTTCTTGAATGAATCCTTTGTTTATAGTTGAGATTTGGTCAACTTTAAAAGAAAATGTTTAGATAATGATGTTACACATTTTTCCCCCCTATTACATACCCTCAGAATTTTGAAGTAATTAAGGAACGCCATTTGTCAGATGGTGGCAGAATTGTGTTGAATCCATGTCTGGTTTTTTGAAGTATTTGTGTGTGTGTGTGTGTGTGTGTGTGTGTATTTTGCTTTTTCAAAATTCAGATGCTCTTATTTTTGTTTGCTTCTGAATCTTTAAAGCTGTTTGAAATTTTAAATCTAATTTTGACACTATGGAAGAAGGTAGTATGAACTTGCTGAGGCAAGTCTTAGTGACTAAAAACTGTTACTGCTTTAACTAACTGGGACAAATCATAGCTGGCAGCTAAGCTCAAGGTTTACTCACGTTTAGCACGTATTAGCTGATTGAGTCAGTTTGACGTGTTAAATCGCTCTACCGTCTGTGTGTGGGTGTCTCCCTCTATGTGTAAACATTCTGAAGTGAATTAATCTTTTTAGTGGCTCTTTGATTGAAAATTTTCAAGAGCTTTTCTCTTTATTCATACTTAAATGAAGGGAAAACTCATAAAATTGATGCCTGGAATAGTTCTATTTGATATAATTTTAGATTCCAGTCTGCCTCCCTCAGCAGAACTGAGATGTTGGCTTTTTTATTATAAGAGAAATTTTAGGAAGTTTCTGCATATAAATATTTTTATCCTACCTGAAACCAAGGACAGAGATCTTTAATCTTTAAACTGGGTTATATTTGTAAGGGAATTATTATCCAGATTTTCAGATTCAGATGTACCCATACCTAAAAATCATCTCTCCTAAAAATAAATGGCCGAGGTCTTCTGCTTATCCTTTTCTCTCTTTTTATTATTGTCTATACACTTTTAAATATATATATTTTATTGACTTTTTACATTGAGGAAGGGAGAGAGAAAGCTAGAAATGTCAATGAGAGAGAAACATCAACCAGCTGCCTCTTGCACACCCCCTACCGGGGATGTGCCCACAACCAACGTACATGCCCTAGACCGTAATCGAACCTGGGACCTTTTAGTCGGCAGACCGACACTCTACCACTGAACCAAACCAGTTTCGGCTATTATATATACATTTTTATTATTGATTTGTGAGAGAGAAAAATGTCAATGATAAGAGAGAATTATGGATCAGCTACTTCCTGCATGGCTCCCACTGGGGAGTGAGCCTGCAGCCTGGGCATGTGCTCTGGACAGGAGTCTATTTAATACATTAGAAATAGGGTTAGAAAGTGAGATAGTTATCGCAGGGATGTTTGTCAACACATTTATTTCAATGAAAATGAGGTGTGGCTTTGACAGAAATAAATTTTGTTTGGTTTAAAAATGTACTGGCCAGCCCTGGCTAGTATGGATAAATTGGTTGGGTGTTCACCTGTGCACCAAAAGGTCATCGGTTCAGTTCTGGTCAGGCCACAAGCTTGGGTTGCATGCTCCATCCTGCAAGAGGCAGCCAATCCATGTTCTACTCTTACATTGATGATTCTCTTTCTCCCTCTCCCTTCCTTTCTCTCTAAACCAGCGTTTTTCAACCGCTGTTCCGTGGCAGAGATGTTGCCTGGTGTGCCGTAGGTGCAGACAAGACAAGAATTTTATAATTTTTCACTATTTTGTTTACTTAATATTTCATAATAAAGTAATTATAAAATACTTTCTTTGTGTTTATTTGATTCCTATTCAAGAGAATTACTTTATATATAGTCAATATAGGCACAGAGTTAAATTTTTTAACATTTTCTAATGGTGGTGTGCCTCGTGATTTTTTTCATGAAACAAGTGTGCCTTTGCCCAAAAAAGGTTGAAAAACACTGCTCTAAACCACTCATTATGATACTATACAGGTGGATCTATATCATTATTAATTTATCCAAATCTGTAATGTACAATACCAATAGTGAAAGCCTAAGGTAAATTATGAACTCTTGGTAATGATGTGTATCATGCTGATATACATACTAGGAGTAAAGCTTACTCATCAAGACTACAGTTCCAAGGAAAAGTATAATTTGGGTTGTGACATTGTTGTCACATACGAAACAAACTTAAGGACATTCCAATAGGCCAAGTGCCTGAAATGAGGACAAGCCAGCAGTTCTGACTATGCAAACAGTACTTTTTTGACAATTGATCTACATGTCTAGTGAGGTTAGCAATTACTTGTAAATGTCTACTCATACTGATTAAACTTCTAAGAGTAAATAAACTTCTTCTATTTTCTCTGCTCAGCTTTTCATCAGCCATCTTATGTTTGTTTTAGAGGCCCGTTGCATGAAATTCGTGCCCCAGGGAGGTATGGCTTGTTCCTCAGCCCAGCCTGCACCCTCTCCAATTTGGGACATCCCTCTCACAATCCAGGACTGCTGGCTCCAAAGCACTTGCCTGCCTGCCTGCCTGCCTGCCTGCCTGATTGCCCCTAACCACTTCTGCCTGCCAGCCTGACCACCCCTAACCACTCCTCTGCCAGCCTGATTGATGCTGAACTGCTCTCCTACTGGCCTGATTGCCCCTAACTGTCCTCCCCTGCAGGCCTGGTCCCTCCAACTGCCCTCCCTTGCTGGCCTGGCCACCCACACTGCTCTCTCCTACAGGCCTGGTCACCCCCTGCGGGTCTGGTCTCCCTCAACTGCCCTCCTCTGCAGGCCTGGGTCCCCTCCCAACTCCTCTCCCTTTTAGGCCTGGTCCATTCCAATGTCCCTCCTCTGCAGGCCTGGTCGCCCTTCCCTGCCGGCCATCTTGTGGTGGCCATCTTGTGTGTTGGAGTGATAGTCAATTTGCATATTATCCCTTTATTAGATAGGATATGGTCATGTGCTGCATAAAGACATTTCAGTCAACAACAGACTACAGATATGACAGTGGTCCCATCCTATATAAAACACTAACATTCAAATCAACTGAATGGTGAAATGACCGGTCACTATGACACGCACTGACCACCAGGGGTAGACATTCAATGCAGGAGCTGCCCTCTGGTGGTCAGTGTGCTCGGGGGAGCACCACTCAGCCAGAAGTTGGGCTCACAGCTGGTGAGCACAGCGGTGGTGGCAGGAGCCTCTCCTGACTGCAGGGAGTGGGCCTAAGGCAGCAGTCAGACATCCCCCGCGGGGTCCCAGATTGCAAGAGGGCACAGGCCAGGCTGAGGGACCCCTCTCCCTTGTGCCCTGGGCCTTTAGTAAGATTATAATAGAGCTGAACAATTCCTATTACCTAGTAATATAGTCATCATAAGGTGGTAGCACATGGCGCATATGTTTGGTGAACTGGTGTTAACACATCTGCTCTGCCAGTCATATAAAAGGATACCACATAAAGTTAGTACTTGGTCATAAACAGCTGTGGTACTGGGTTATGTACGGTTTACTCTTGAACAACACAGTAGAGGCACCAATCTCCCACATAGTCGAAAAATCTACGTATAACTATGGTTAGCCCTGAACATACAGATTCTCAACTGCGCAGTTGATTCTTGAACAACTTGGGTTTGAACTACATGGGTCTGTTTATAAGTGGACCTGTTCAGTTCAAGTGTCAACTGTATTTACTATACTATAGTACTTCTTAATGTTATTTTTGAGCATTCTCTTTCTACTTAAATAAAAATAAAATTTGTTGTAAACCAGTATGCATGTTTAGCCTGCAGCAGCATTCTTTTTTCTTTTTTTTTTAATATTTTCTAATTGATTTTTTACAGAGAGGAAGAGAGAGGGATAGAGAATTAGAAACATCAATGAGAGAATCATCGACCAGCTGCCTCTTGCACACCTCCTACTAGGGAAGTGCCCACAACCCAGGTACATGCCGTTGACCGGAATCGAACCTGTAACCTTTCAGTCCACAGGCTGACGCTTTATCCACTGAGCCAAACCAGTTTTGGCTGCTGCATTTTTTAATTGAATCATTTTATCTTGTGTTATTTAATCTCACGTTATTTTGTCCATCGTGGCCGCTAAGTGTATGGAATCCACTGTTAATGTTGCCAGTAAGAGGCAAAGTAATTAAGGACTAGAAGGTGGGAAATCAGTGATGGTTTTTGCTCACCAATCAGGCGTGTCCCATTTCAGCACAGATACAATCTTGAAGACAACAAAGTGATAGAAACAGTTGAAGGGTCTGTTTCATCAAAGGCAATGAGACTAAGAGAAAATTCAAGAAGGACCTTTCTGAGAAACTTCAGATAACCTGGATTGAAGACCAGACACAGAAATGTGTCCCTCTCAGTACCAGGACAGTTATGGCCAAAGCAAAAGTTTTGTTTGTGATGTTGGAAAAAAAAGGCTGGACTACAGTGTTCAATTTGCTGCTAGCTCTGGTGGTTTAAACAATTCAAGAATCGTTATCCCTTAGATTTCCATAGTGTGAAAGTGACTGCTGATGTGAAAGTAGCC
This sequence comes from Pipistrellus kuhlii, assembly GCF_014108245.1. Taxonomy (NCBI): domain Eukaryota; kingdom Metazoa; phylum Chordata; class Mammalia; order Chiroptera; family Vespertilionidae; genus Pipistrellus; species Pipistrellus kuhlii. The sequence continues at coordinate 3,187,387 of NW_023425523.1, forward strand.
CAGGAATTTTTGGAAACTTGAGATAAGCTGATTGTGGAGGGAAATTACTTGCCAGAACAAATATTCAATATGGCTGAAACCTCCTTCTTCTGGAAACGGATGCCTACGAGGGCTTTCATCCTTAAGGAACCCAAGTCAGTGCCAGGTTCGAAGGCGCTTAAGGGTAGCAGCCTTGCTTGGGGGCAGTGTTTCAGGTTCACACTGAAACCCTTTGTCATCTGGCACACTGAGAACCCCAGGGCCTTCAAGCGTATCAGTAAGTGCTCACTGCCAGCACACTACAGGAGCAGTAAGAAATCATGGGAGACCCAGCTTCTCTTCCAAGATGCCCTTTGGAATTGCAATACCAGGAAAATGAAGAAGTACTGTTTAGAGAATAAAATACTTTTCAAGGTTTTGCTTATTGTTGAGAATGCTCCCAGGCATCCTCCTTCTATTGGTAATCTTCATCCAACAAACAAGTGGTATTTCTTCCTTTGAGCACCATCCCTTTGATCCAGCCAGTGGACCAAGTAGTTACAGCAGTGTTCAAAGTCGATTACCTACTTTCTCAGGCTATTCCTGCAACTGAGGAAGACAGCAGTGCTGGAAAGATTACATCTGTAACTGCATCAAGAACATTGCTTTGAGGCAGGGGGAGGGGGGGTGAGGTCACCAAGGAATGTATGAATGGCATATGTAAGAAAACACTCAAGAGGTTCATTCATAACTTAAAAGGAATTGCCAAGGATGAAGAGATTGCAAAAATTCCACAAGGCTGTGGTTGAGATGACAAACACCTTTCACCCTGGTGTGACAGGATGACCAGCGGTGGTTCTGGGAATTGACTGAGGGATTATTAGAACTGGGACATGACTGTACAGCCAAAGAAGAAGCAAGAGAAAAGAAAGCTGCAGAAGAAAAGAAGAAAATACTTAAGAAAATTCGCAGTGAAGGGTTTAGCAGAAACCTTTACAGACCTCAGCAAGCTCTTTTAAAAGTTTGAAGACAGAGGGCTGATCCAAGATGGCTGCTCGGGTAGACACCTAACCGCAGCAGCACACAACAATTTCAATGGAATACAACTAAAATGTAGAGTGGACATCGCCCAGAGCTACAGGTAGTCGACTGACTGAAAATTCTACAAAAAGGAAAGAAAACCAGAAGGAAAATCAGAGGAGCTGAAAAAAAGCCTAAGGTACGGAGACATGCTGCGCACTCGCGTGCGCGCGCGCAGAGGAGGAGAGGGCTGGGTGCTGCCTGGCGTTCCCTAACAGGAAGGAAATAAAACCCCCAGCCTAGGCTGAACCCCCGAACCGGCAGCGCTGACCCCCAGTTATGAACCAGACCCTGGGGACCCAGGCTCCGGCGGGGGAGACGGGGCTGTGAGGCGGAATCCCAAGCGAGCAGCGAAAAGCAGGGCCCCCGGAGTCACGCACACTTTGCGAGCAGAGGACTGAATGTTGACTCTGATGCTGGATTACCCTAGCCGGAAGAAACAAAGCCTCCGGCGGCGCTGAGCCTCAGTCCGGACTGCTCTGAACCCCAGACCTGGACCAGACCCTGGGGACCCAGGCTCGGGCAGGGGGAGACGGGGCTGTGAGGCGGAATCCCAGGGGAGTGGCGAAAAGCGGAGCCCCCAGAGGCACGCGCACTGCGCGCAGAGGACAGTCTGTTGACTCTGATCCTAGACTCCCCTAGCAGGAAGGAGGAAAAAAAAAAAAGAAAAAAAAAAGCTCCAGACTGGAGGAATGTGACAGGGAGCAGGAGCCCCTGCCGGACACCAGCCAGCCGGGCGCCGGCAGGGAGCCGGGCGACGGGACCCCCAGGGGGGGGTGCCCCCGAGCCATCTACCTCTGAGCTCGGGCAACGGAGCCAAGGCCGGGGGCTGCTTCCTGGGCGGCGCCGACCCCGGCAACAGGCTGGAGCAGCGCGGGAGCCCGCGGAGAACAAAGGGGTGCCACAGGCCAACCTGCTGAGCTCCCAGGACAAGGAGGAAGAAACCAAAGTTCTCAATGTGAAGAAATCAAGTGAGAGCAAAAGATAGTAAAATTACTTAAGAAAGAATACAAAGAAGATCTTGAAAAATCAAAGACTAAGTCAGAACTCAACTCACCAGCCAACATTGCAACATAAATGCGTTAAAAAAAAAAAAAAAAAAAAAGGACAGAATGTTGGAACAGCGGCGGCCAGGCCTAGAGTGCCCAGGCACAAAGCAATGGCAACCGGGCCCGGAGCAGCAACGGCCAGGCCCCAGAGCAGCAGCAGCCAGAACCAGAGCAACAACAGTCAGTACTGGAGCAGCCAGACCTGGGGCAGTGGCAGCCAAGCCCAGGGTGGCCAGTCCAGGAATACCCAGACCCGGAGTGGCCGGACCCGGAGAAGCCGGGCCCAGAGCAGCCGGGTTGGGAGCAGCTAGGTCCAGAACAGCAGTAGCCAAGCCCGGAGCATCCAGGCTGGGAGCGGCCAGACTCGGAGTGGCCGGGCCTGGGGCAGCCAGGCCCAGAGCAGCCGGGTCTGGTGCGGCCAGGCCCGGAGCAGCAGCTGCCAGGCTGGGAGCGGCCAGGCCCGGAGCAGCCGGGTCTGGTGAGGCCAGGCCCGGAGCAGCGGTTGCCAGGCTGGGAGCGGCCAGGCCCGGAGCAGCTCGCTTCTCGCCTGCCCCTGCCCCCCATGACGGCCTCTCAGACATGGCTGGAAACTTTTGTGGGAACTTGAGGGTCTGCTGAATCAAGTGATGAAGGCTTAGATCTGGATGTGTTGAGTTAGTATAGGGCTGGGGTGTTGATCTGTGAGTGCCTTGGGTGGGGCCTGGATGAGGCTGGTTGACCTATTTGGAAATGTCTTTTGTGTGAAATGTATCATTGGGCATGTGGTGGTATTATTGATATGAGAAAATGCTAAGTAACTGATTTACTATCTGAAAAGGGATTTACTATCGGGGAAAGGGAGGGAGGAGGAGACTGAACATAAACTGCACCTATGGATGAGGACGGTGGGGGGTGGGGAGGGGGCGGAGGGTGGGGTGGGACCCTGGTGGAGGGGGGAAGAAATGAGGAACCTTTGTAACAATATGAACAATAAAGACTGATTTTAAAAATAATAATAAATAAATAAAGTTTGAAGACAAACCACACTGAAAAGCTTTCGTTAATACAGAGGAATGTTCATGGTACATTTTCTGCTTACAAGCAAATCTGTGAGTTAAAAATAGAAACAAGCAAACCACCATGGACATGCTTCTGAAGAGAGACACCTGCTTAAGAAGAGCCTCAGGCAGGTCTCCAGGAGATATTTCAAAAGAGCATCATCATAGGAGATGACCATCACCTACATGAGAGACCTTCCAGTGAGACACGATGTGGAGGAGGAAGATAGTAGATGATATTTATGATCCTGGCCTGCGTAGATCTAGACCAGTGGTCGGCAAACCACGGCTCGTGAGCCACATGCGGCTCTTTGAGTGTGGCTCTTCCACAAAATGCCAAGTGCGGGCGTGCACATACAGTGCGATTGGAACTTCATGGCCCATGCACAGAAGTTGGTTTTTGGCCGGGGCGCGTCTATTTTGAAGAAGTTTTTGGCCGGGGCGCGTCTATTTTGAAGAAGTGGCTTTAGAACACTCAACGGGCCAAAGAGCTGCATGTGGCTCGGGAGCCGTGGTTTGCCGACCACTGATCTAGGTTAATGTGTATTTGTCTTGGGTTTGTTTGTTTTTAAGTTTAAAAAGCAAAAAAAATTTAATTTTAAAAATAGGAAAAATCTTATAGAATGAGAATATAAAGAAAATATTTTTGTATATCTGCGTAAGGTGTTTGTTTTAAACGAAGTGTTACAAAATAATAAAAAATTTGAAAACCTATAAAGTAAAAATTACAGTAAGCTAAGGTTAATTTATTGAGAAAAGAAATTTTTAATAAACAGTGTAACCTAAGTGTACAGTGTTTATAAAGTCTACAGTCATGTAGGGTTAGAGTGGTTTGCCATCTCAACCAAAGCCTGTGGAATCCCTGGGCCTTTGCATCTACTCACCTTTCACTCACTGACTCACCCAAGAGCAACTTCTAGTTCTGCAAGTTTCATGTTTGATAAGTGCCCATACAGATGTACACTATCTCCATAACATTTTTACTATACCTTCTCTATTTAGATATGCTTTGATACACAAATACCATTGTATTACAGTAGCCTACCGTATTGAGTACAGTAACATGCTATATAGGTTTAAACCTAGAGGCAATAGTCTATACAATATAGCCTAGGAGTGTAGTAGGCTGTGCCATGTATGTTTGTGTTGGTGAATTTTATGATTTTTATACAACAATATCACCTAAGGTTGCATTTCTCAGAATGTATACCCATCATTAAGCAAAGCAATCATGACTGTTATTATCTTATGTATGTCTGTAAATAATAAATTATTCTCTCATAGCATAATTAAAATTTATTAAATGGTATCATACTACATGTGTCTGTGGAAATAGTGTTTGGAAGTAGTGTTTGGCATCCATTACATCTTTTTTCTTGGCGCTCTTTGCTCTACCGTCCTGGCTTTAAAGCTAAAAACTACAATTCCCAGGTTCCCTTGCAACTATATTTCTGGATTTGATTTGAATTCTGCTAATCAAGTGCATTTTTGTGACATTTGCGAGGCAGAATCAGAACAGATATCTCCAAGTCTAGATACTGGCTTTGAGATTTGACAAGCAGGATATGTAGGATCCATTTTTATGGTGCTGTCATAGGCGGCAAATGTGGATTTAGAGCTAACAGTAGATGTTGACCACCTCTGATTGGTGGCTTCCTGGTATTGATGATTATCTGATTTTGGCAACTTATCTTACCAGCTTTCTACTTGTGGCAATAGTGATATGATTATGGAGTCAAAAGCTTTCAAGTTATAGAAAGAGGATCAGTTTCCAGTGCCTGAGTAGTGCTTTGGAAAGCTTCATGGGCCCAACAGAAAAAATGTTTAGAGTCAAAGGCCCATCAAGAGTGAGCGCTCCGGTGTGAAAATCCTGTTCTTTGGGTTGGGATGTGAAAGGCTGTGCTGTAGGATGAAGGACGGACTGGAGGCAGAGCAGGCCTCAAATGAACTGCAACCTAAAACATTTTGATCCTAGAAATATATCTCTGGGGAAAGATAATACTCGAGGCCTCAGATTCTCAGTACAGAGAAACAAAAGGATGGAAAACACAGAAGAAAAAGAGTAGATACCATGGGAAGGCCCTGCCCACATCCAGTTAGAGTCTTAAAAGAAAGGAAAGAGAGAACAGAGAAAACCAATATTTAAAGACACAGTGGCTTAAATTTTCAAAATTGATGAGAATTCTGTATTGTCACTGATTATGTAATCTGTATTTTCTCAATAGTTTTTTAAAGATTTTTCTCTATCTTGTTGGGTTTCCTCATGTAGGTTCGTATTGTTCATTAAGTCTATATTCTTAGCTACTAACCCTTGAAAGTTGCCCCTTTCCCACTCTTAGCTTTTTCCAAAGTCCCATTAGATGTATGCTCAATACTCCTATTCTCAATTCCATGTTTCTAAACCTTTCATAGCTTCAGAATAAAGCTCTCCATTTAATTCTGACTTTTTCAACCCTATCCTGCAGGTTTACTGTCTCCTGCTGTGTTCAGTATGCTGGTTAACCTGTTATTAATTGCATTGAGTATACTTTCCGTTTCTGGAAGTTCTGTTTCAAATCAACTGTTTTTAGCCATTTAAATATCCATATCCAATATCTGTAGTTCTTGAGTATGTAATCTCTGTTGGATTGGCTTGGATTCACTTATGGTTAATTGATTCTTGATGTGTTTTGAAATTTTAGATCGTCAGTTTATATTTGGCAGGACTTTGCCTGAGGGAAATCTTTGCTAGCAAGATCAAACATATTATATCTTTGGAAGAACAGAGGTTTTCCAGACATTGCCCTGCCAAGCATAAGCTCACACGGGCCTGTAATGCCATGGCCCTGAGACTTTTTGTGATAAATCCTGAGAAGATAATGTCATTAGACAAGTAACACTGGAAAGCAGTTCCGTCCTTTGAAAGCTTGGTGTGAAGAGTGGAAGTGTGTGTTGTTGGCGGTGGTGGGTGGAAGTGCTATATTGCTGACATAGCTGACATACTGTTTTAATTTTATATCCTTCAGATACTCGATTTGAACGGCCTTTCGAAATTCATCTGCCCTTAAGATGCCACCGGCAGTTGGAGGTCCAGTGGGATACACCCCCCCCGATGGAGGCTGGGGGTGGGCAGTGGTATTTGGAGCTTTCATTTCCATCGGCTTCTCGTACGCATTTCCCAAGTCTATTACTGTGTTCTTCAAAGAAATTGAAGAAATATTCCATGCCACCAGCAGTGAAGTGTCATGGATATCCTCCATCATGCTGGCTGTCATGTATGGTGCAGGTAAGTACCCACAATGGCCTGCTGTTTTAATATTCATAAAGCAGCCAGAAGTTCTATATTAGGTCACTTTTTTATGTCTCATTCAGTGACGTGTTTTAAAATGTTATTGCTTAAAGTTTTATGTTTAGAGTCACATTTTCATTCCTATTGGTAATGACAACTTTTGCTCTGTTAGTTCCATAATATGAAACAAAAGAGAAATTGTGATTTGCTCCTACTCAGTATCATTGAGCTTTAAAAAGCTCTCAGAAAAATGACACATGCACAGCTGATTTTTCTTGTTGTTCTCCGCCAGACTTTTAAAATGTAAACAAAGATTTTTTAAAATTAATGTCAGGAGAATTAAAATAAATCGAGTTAACTTGAATAGCTAATGCAAAGTCTCTGAAAAAACACTTTTCACGGTGTTAGAATTAAAGAAATGCTCTGGTTCCTTGTGATAATACAGACCTACAAGCATTTCAGCTGCACCTTAAGCTTCTGTCTTTGACATGTGAAGGAAATGTGAAGAGTAAGTTAGTGCTTACTTAATAACATTTAAAATATTGTTTGTTTCACTTTGGAACACCAAATCACAATTTAACATGTAAAAGTCAAAACCTACCAAAGTACTGAAAATATATAGTTACTTAGTAAGCAGAGATTCTAAAGCCAACTGTACTTATTTACTGGGATTGACGGTGTCTCAAGTTGCTTATTTAGGCAAGCTTTCATTTTTTAAAAAAATATATATTTTATTGATTTTGTAGAGGGAAGGGAGAGAGATAGAGAGTTAGAAACATCGATGAGAGAGAGTCATCGATCAGCTGCCTCTTGCACACCCCCTACTGGGATATGCCCGCAAGCAAGGTACATGCCCTTGACCGGAATCGAACCCGGGACCCTTCAGTCCCCAAGCCGACGCTCTATCCATTGAGGCAAACCGGTTTCGGCTAGGCAAACTTTCATTTTTGATAATCTTATTTTTGGTGGTTGTTTTGTACCTCAAATTATTTTCATATGAGTTTTTTTGTGTGTTTTTTTAAAATCTTTATTATTGAAAGTACTAGAGGCCTGGTGCATGAAATTTGTGCACGGCAGGGGGGGATCCTCAGCCCAGCCTGTTCCCTCTTGCAGTTGGGGAGCCCTCGGGGTTTACCCCACTGGGGGCTTAGGCCTGCTTCCCGCAGGTAAACATCCTTAGTACTGTTGTGGAGGTGAGAGAGCCCACCACCACTGTGCTCGCCAGCCATGAGCCTGGCTTCTGGCTGAGAGGTGCTCCCTCTGTGGTAGCACACTGACCACCAGGGGGCAGCTCCTGCATTGACCATCTGCCCCCTGGAGGTCAGTGCACATCATAGCAACTGGTCATTCTGTTGTTTGGTCAATTTGCATATTAGCCTTTTATTATATATGATTACAGATGCCCCCCTTCTCTTCCCTCATTCCCCTCTCCTCACAGTTCCTGCCCCACCCCAGACCTTCTTTACTTGTTCTGGTATAGGATTTCTATTCAACCAGATTTCAAGTGATTCTGAATGATGGTCGTTCTGTATTTCAGTTGTATTTTTTTATGTGGTTGTGGGAGGCTGCAAGTATCATCATTTGCCTATTCCACTATCTTGGTTCTCTCTTTATCATTTGAATGTGTAGCTCTTTAATAGCCAATATAAATATTCTACATTTTAACTGTTAAACCTGAGCCTTAGGCTTCTAACCTGGTGTCAGCTTCAACACATTTTTATTAAGCACTATGCTTGGTATTACTATCTACATTAATAAGAGAAAGATACAGATTAAACTGTACCTTCATGATGCCCACCAGCCAATCAGGAGTGAGTATGCAAATCAACCCAACAAATATGATGATTAATTTACATATACAGGCACCCAGTTGCCGGGGCAGGATACTTGTATTGTCGCCATGGCAATGACAGGCATTTTGCACCACCCCAGCTGCTCCGGGCCTCTGGGCAGCGTGGGAAGGCAGAAAGGCGGCTCTAGGCCAGAGCAAAGGCTGTTCCGGCAGCCAGGGGAAGGAAGGCCATTCTGCACGGATCTTCATGCATCGGGCCTCTAGTATTACCGTATTTTTCGGACCATAAGACGCACTTTTTCCCCCCCAAAAGTGGGGGGGGAAAGACCCTGCGTCTTATGGTCCAAATATAGCCTACACATATACTTTTAAAAAAAGTTTTTTTACTTGCCCGGCTCTGTGTGGTCTCTGTGTGCTTGCCCGGCTCTAAAATGGTTCTAAATGCTGCTGTTTACTTTACAGGGTTGATTACATGTGTTTATGACTGTGATGTTGAGTTTTAATTGCACATAAAATATTTTAGGACACTATTTGTTTCAGAATCTTTTTTTCTTCATTTCCCTTCTCTAAAAACTGGTGCGTCTTATGGTCCGGAGCGTCTTATGGTCCGAAAAATACGGTGTATATATATACTTGGTTGAGTATTACCTATTAGCACACTAGGTTAGGTGTTGTGATCCTGTTTATAATCCGGTTGAGAAAATAACATAAACTTAGGAAACAGAAGTTAAGTTGAGTCATACTTGGATTAAGTGCCTAATTTCATTGCACAGAGAAAACAGGTAACCTGTTTGCCTTAGAGAAAGATAAATTGAGTGACTGGGAATGGGTGTGGGAATACATTTTTTTCTGCTGTATATCTTTTTTTCTTATTTTGGAATTCATAAAATAAATTAATACCTGCTGTATATCTTTTGAATCTTTTAAATTTTGAACATAAGCCTGTTTTTTCTATTAAGATACTTTTTAAAAGAATGTAAATACTAATTGTAGTACTTAAAAAATGTTTTTATTGATTTCAGAGAGGAAGGGAGAGGAAGAGAGAGAAACAGTAATGATGAGAGAATCACTGATCTGCTGCCTCCTGCACAACCCACACTGGAGATCATGCCCACAACCCGGGCCTGTGTTCAGTCCAGGAATTGAACTGTGACCTCCTAGTTCATAGGTAACCATTGAGCCACTTTTTAAAAATATAAGTTTAAAGAAATGAAAAGGAACCTTGGACTCCATCTGCCAGGATTTCTAATCAGGTTTTGATTATGATGGCTTGAAAAAATGGTATAAATATTCTCCAGAGGGGCTCCAATTGCTGACTACAGACCAGAGGTTTGCTGTTGTAATTCCGAGCTGTCAAAGAGCTTGAAAGCCTCTTACATTTTGCATCAAAAGTAAGTGATGTCAGTTCTACAAATTGCACATGACACTTTCTTTTGGGAAAACAGTTCCTTCTTTGTCCTCATCCGGAGATAACTAGCACATTTCCCTGAATTTTGTTATAATAGGCCTATGAACTGTACCCCTCTCTTTTTCTAATTATAGCTAATTGGGGCCATCCTTCCAGAAATAACTCAAAAGACAAATTGCCTGTGGCAGAATTTTTACTAAACGGGTGATTTTGTTTGGACTGGCTCCTAAGCAGTGTGTCCCCTCCAAATTACCATGACTTTCACCAGAGCCATAATCCTTAACGTGTGCATTTGGACCACACCCACCCTGATATGTTTTGAGCTGTGAGTGGTTTAATTTGCTCTTTCTTTTTTTAATGCTTGGGCTCATAGATACATCCATATGCTTGTGAAAGTATGTTTTTTAGGGGAAGGGATCTTAGTTGCCTAGTGTTGTTTTATTTCCTTGAGTTATTCTTTTTTTTTTTTTCTTCCTAAAATGAAAAGGGTAAATTTATGTGTTTCCAGTTTTACAGTGATGTCACGTTAACATTTTCCATCTAAAATACTGGAATCTGCACTGTCCGGTTTGGCTCAGTGGATAGAACGTCGGCCTGCAGACTGAAGGGTCCCAGGTTCGATTTTGGCCAAGGGCACATGCCTGGGTTGCGGGTTCCCTCCCTAGTGGGGGGCGTGCAGGAGGCGGCGGATATATGATTCTCTCTCATCATTGATGTTTCTGTCTCTCTCACTCTCCCTTCCTCTCTGAAGTCAATAAAAGTATATTTAAAAAAATAAAATACTGGAAACTTTACAGCATTAACTTATACTTCACAGAATCAATAGTGTGGCGATATTTTATTCTTTCATCGTACACAAGCTATAAGTAAAAATTATTTCCAAACCAGCTGTGGCCTAATATTTGCATGAAGTAACTTAGAAGGTCAATGACAATTTTTGTTTTGTTTTGTTAATCCTCATCTAAAGATATTTTTCCATTGAATTTTAGAGCCCTCATTTTTTTTTGTATGTGTCGATTTAGCTGAAGAAATTTAATGTTTTTGTTTTTGTTTTTTTAGATAACACTCGATTTCCTATCTTTTTGAGGCATTACATCCAAGAATATTTTGACCATTATTTGAGTTAATTTTCTCCTACAAGCATTTTTTTCTCTCACAGTATTGGCTAATAACACAAAGCAGTAACATAGGCATGGAACCAGGTTAACTCTCTAAAAGTCATAATCAGTTCAATACCTGAGACATCTAGATGTCACTGGAGAACAGTTTTGTTTAATTTTGCTTTACATTTAGATGTCCTAATTACAAAACTTTAAAGTTGGAAAAAATAATTATGTATTTAGTCTTTTTCTTTATAAAAAATAAGAAATAGGCCGAGCCAAAGCCGGTTTGGCTCAGTGGTAGAGTGTCGGTCTGCAGACTGAAAGGTCCCAGGTTCTATTCCAGTCAAGGGCATGTACCTTGGTTGCGGGCACATCCCCAGTAGGGGGTGTGCAAGAGGCAGCTGGTCGATGTTTCTCTCATTGACGTTTCTAGCTCTCTTTCTCCCTTACTCTCTGTAAAAAAATCAATAAAATATATTTCTTTTAAAAAAGAAAAGAAATAGGTCGAAACCAGTTTGGCTCAGTGGATAGAGCGTCAGCCTGCGGACTGAAAGTTCTCGGGTTTGATTCCGGTCAAGGGCATGTACCTTGGTTCCAGGCACATCCCCCACAAGAGGCAGCTGATTGGTGATTCTCTCTCATCGATGTTTCTAACTCTCTATCCCTCTCTCTTTCTCTCTGTAAAAAAATCAATAAAATATATATTTTTTTAAAAAGAAATAAGCCACATTTATAATATGTAAATAATGCTCTGAAATCACATCATCATATCCGTGTGTCTGTCCAAAATTTAAAACAAAGTAAACGTACAAAATATATGTTGGTGGTATCCTACATGCATCAAGAAGCCTGTGAACATCCATTACCAGGGTATTTCCAGCCTATTCTGCCTTATAAGGGAAAGATTAAGGATCTAGTCATTTATATTTTAGTAAAATTCCATCCAGGCATAAAAGAAAGCAGTGTTCTTACTATTACCTTTTGTTGTGTGTTCATTAATACCTTCTGTAGGGGGCAGTTCCTCTCTTCTGGCCACTAAATGTTCGGTCTTTTCTTAGGTCCTATCAGCAGTATCCTCGTGAATAAATATGGCAGTCGTCCAGTCGTGATCATTGGTGGATGCTTGTCAGGCAGTGGCCTGATTGCAGCTTCGTTCTCTAACAGTGTTCAGGGGCTTTACTTTTGTATTGGAGTCATTGGAGGTGAGTTGCTGTTGATTCATTTTAAATTCCTGTGATAACAGGTGTTCATTGTTGAATGAATAAATGAGTTGAAAGAGATTATTGCATCTCTTGTCCTAAGAATAGTCAGTAATAGTAAATGTGTCTTTTAAATTTTCATCTTTTTAGAAAAGTATTTTTATATCTTTGTGTCTGTGTGTTTTGTTTTTGTTTTAAAGAAAATGCTTATTGGAGAACATCATGCTGAGTGAAATAAGCCAGTCAATGAAAGAGAAACACCACATGACCTCACTCATTTATGGATAATAAAGAACATTATAAACTGATGAACCAAAAGATAGATATAGAGACAGTAAAGCAACAAGCAGACTGTCAAATTACAGCGGGGAGGGTATGGAGATCTGGGGGAGATAATAGATCAACTGAAGGACTTGTATACATGCATATAAGTACAACCAATGGACACAAAACTCTGGGGAGGGAGGGTATATATTAGAGGGGGAGGCAATGTTAAAATATGTACACATATAATAATTTAATTTAAAAAATCTCCAAGGCAGAGTGCAAAAAAATCAATGGAAAGATATCCTTGGGTGAGGATTAACAACAACGCTTATTGACCAGTTTTGACTTAAGAATAATGCACAAGCCCTGGCTGGTTTGCTAAGGGGCTAGGGCATCAGTCCCTCAGACCAAATGGTTGGTTGTTCAATCCCCAGTCAAGGCAGGTACCGTGGTTGCAGGTTCTCCAGCCCCAGTAGGGGATGCATATGGGAGGGAGCCAATCACTGTGTCCTTCTCACGTCAGTATCTCTCTCACAGACAGTGAGTGATGATGCTTAGGTCTGAAAGCACACAGTCTGGCTTTAGAGCTCACACTTCAACCACCATACAGCATACCCTCCAATAACGAGGCTTTTGTCTCCTTCCATTACTTACACCTTTCTTTCATTTGACGGGGTAAGTAACTCCAGATATCTCTCTGACATTTATTACAGTTTGTGATTCTTTTCCCCTCTTTCTCAGGTCTTGGGCTTGCCTTCAACTTGAATCCAGCTCTGACCATGATTGGCAAGTATTTCTACAAGAAGCGGCCGTTGGCAAATGGGCTGGCCATGGCAGGCAGCCCTGTGTTCCTCTCCACCCTGGCCCCCCTCAATCAGGCTTTCTTCAGCATCTTTGGCTGGAGAGGAAGTTTCCTCATTCTTGGAGGCTTACTGCTGAACTGCTGTGTGGCTGGATCGCTGATGCGGCCCATAGGGCCGCCCCCAGGCGGTGCGGAGAAGTACCAGCCTGCAGAGACCACTCAGGAAGCTGGGAAGTCTGGTGATGCAAACACAGAGCTCATTGGAGAAGCCCCCAAAAAGGAGAAAAAGTCAGTATTGCAAACAATTAATCAATTCCTGGACTTTTCCTTGTTCACTCACAGAGGCTTTTTGATATACCTCTCCGGAAACGTGGTCATGTTTTTTGGACTGTTTGCTCCTTTGGTCTTTCTCAGTAATTATGGCAAGAGTAGGCATTACTCTAACGAGAAGTCTGCCTTCCTTCTTTCCATTCTGGCTTTCGTTGACATGTTTGCCAGACCATCTATGGGACTTTTAGCCAACACGAGGTGGGTAAGACCTCGAGTCCAATATTTTTTTGCTGCTTCTGTCATTGCAAATGGAGTGTGTCATATGGTAGCACCGCTGACCACCAGCTACGTTGGGCTCTGTATTTATGCTGGAGTTTTTGGGTTTGCATTTGGGTGGCTCAGCTCAGTATTGTTTGAAACACTGATGGACCTCGTTGGACCCCAGAAGTTCTCCAGTGCTGTGGGACTGGTGACCATTGTGGAGTGCTGTCCTGTCCTCCTCGGGCCACCACTTTTAGGTAAGTGTGTCTCCCTCTCTCCGCGGTCTGTTCATTTAAAGCAGCATGAAGGTTGAGAAGGGGATAGAAAGCGGAGGACACAGCCTTTTGCTGGGGGAGAGCAGGCCTTTCACATTTCTGTGTCCTCGGAACTGGCACAGTGCTTCGAGCAGCATCATTGCTCAAACACAGACTTGAATTAAAATGAACCATCAAGCTGAAAGGGGAGTAAAATATTTTTTAAATGATGCTGTTTCTTAAAATGTTTTCTCTTTGTAAAACTTCCATGCTTATTGTAAGAAGACATGTAAAATACAACGCCACCTCTAAGGCACCGGTGGTAATTTCATTTTAATAAGGGAGTTTATTTTAATAGTAATAAGCAATAGTAGTAGTAATAATAATGGCTACATGGAAGCTCATAGTGCACTGTCCTATATCTTATATCTCACCAGTCTATGAGGTAGAGACTGTTAGAGTTCCCACTTTGTTAGTGAAGAAAGGGGCTTTGAAAAGTGAAACGATTTGCTTTGTATCACACAGCTAGTAATTGAGTATATAATTGGGAAACTATTTCCTAAAGTTATTCAGTGTTTCATCTTTTAAATCAGTACATAAGACAGTAAAAAAAAATTGGCTTTCTGAAAAGATGTAACTCCTACTTCCTTCCACCATATCCAATGAGTTGCCCAATCTTGTCAGTTTTCACTTCCTAAATCTCTAATCAGTATACTTTCTCCGTCTCCATAGATCTCTTATCCATAGTTCCTATTCGAGCTGCTCCAGTAGCCCTCTCACTGATCTATCTACTATATCCACTCTAGCTAGCCTTCAATCTGCTTTCTACTCGACAGACAAATGCAAATTGGATATTTCAGCTAATTAGAACCCTCCACTTGCTTCCATCTCCTTAGGGTGAAGATCAAATTCCCTTATGTGGCCCACAGGGCCCCTCCTGGGCGCCCCACCTTTCTCTCCAGCCTCATTTCCTACCTGCTGGCCTGTGCTCTCCTCCAGCAGCCTGGCCTCTTCTCCCTCCCCTCGAGCCCCTGTACTTCCTCCCATCGCTTCTTTGCCTGGATCCCTCCCCCACCCCCTCTCTGCCAGATAACCCTTCTTCCTGTCAGTCTAGCTTATTAGTTTACTCTTTGAGAGAAGCCCTCCTGACCCTACTTACTGCCCCCCCCCCCCCATTTTCTGCTTTCAGCCCTCCTAGTAGCACTGGTCAGTTTATACGATTACTTGATGAACATCTCTCCTCCACTAAACTGTAGATATTATTTCCTTTGCCCACTTTTCTCCTCAGGGCCTCAGAGACTCGGTGACTGGTGTGTGGAAAGGCTCAGTAAATACTCTGAGTGAATAACGCCCCGAGTTAGAAAACCATGTGGCAGGGGTGGGGAGCCTTCTTTCTGCCAAGGCCCATTTGGGTATTTATAGCATCATTTGTGGGCCATACAAAATTATCAACTTAAAAATTAGCCTGCTATATTTAGTCAAACATTTAATTAACTCACCCCTAGTGGCAGGCCAGACCTAATGACTGCACCAGCCTTACACGGCCCGCCTGCAGCTGGGCGTTCCCCACCCCTGCCATATAAAATCCTGTATTTGAATTGGTTACGTGAAGTCCTTCCTAGGTGTGGAGTAGGGTTTTCCAGAGTTTATTCCTTGAGATGCCAATTAGATGAGATGCTAATGAATTTTTCTATAACGAGGATTTCATGGCCAACAACAAAGTTTGGAAACACCAAGGTATCTTTACTGCAGGACCTTGCCAAGCCTTTGCCATGCTAACTGCTTTGTGCGGCTTTACTGAGAGAGAATAAGGCCATTTCCCCAAACTCTCCGACTCTGGGGACACCAGGAGGCACCGCAGCTCAGAGGTACAGCTGCAGCTTCAGTCACACCTCCTGGGTCTAAGCCAACGGCTCTAACTTGTGACCTTGGACAAGCTACTTAAGGCTTCTGTGCTTCAGTTTTTACAATACATTGTACAGTGAGAGCGAGGAAGCAGCACTCAGAATGAGGCAAAGGTTGTCACTAACCTTCGGTCATTTTGTTAGCACAGGACAAGTCTTCACAGGAATGCTTTTCGGGAAGTGCTGACGTCAGAGAAAGCAGGAGTCTGGGAGACTGAAATTAGCTCTGTGACCTTGGGCAAGATTCCTAAACCTTTTTTTTTATTATTTTTAAGTTTATTGATAGATTTTAGAGAGTGAGAGAGATCAATTTGTTGTCCCATTTATTTGTGCATTCATTGGTTGACTCTTGTATGTGCCCTGACCAGGGATCAAACCTGCAACCTTGGCCTATTGGGACAACACTCAAACCGACAGCTACCTGGCCAGGCTCTTAAACCTTTATTGCAAAACCCCCACACACACATATGTATTGAGAAAACTGATTCTAGGTGATCTCTAGCTCCTTCCCAATTCAAATATGCCAAGATTTAATTATTTCCAAGTTATTAAAAATGACAGTATGCAAGGCCAGCCAAAATCAAGCGTGACATCATAAACAAAAGGTAGTTTCTTTTTAAACTAATTTGTCACCTGTTGGCTATCTGAGAGTTGGGTTGATATCTTTCTGGGTAGGTCCTTGAATTTTATTTAGAAAAGGATATTACTTTTATCCACATAACTGTTTACTGGTGGGTGTTTTCAGTGTTTGTTTGTTTGTTTTTCTCTCTCTTTTGACATCTTTAGGTCGACTCAATGACATTTACGGAGACTACAAATATACGTACTGGGCCTGTGGCATAGTTCTCATTTTCGCAGGCATCTATCTGTTCATCGGCATGGGCATCAATTATCGACTGACTGACAGAAGAAAATCGGCGCAGCAGAAAGAGGAAGAGGCCGGTGTAGAGCGTGAGATGCCAAAAGCAGTTACCAGCAAAGCAGAATCGCTGGAGCCAAAAAGCACCGAAGAAAGCGCCAAAGAGGAGGAGAGTCCCGTCTGAGCCGTGGGGCTGCAGGGTACACGGAGCAGCTTGTGGCCCAAGATCTCGGAAGATGTCCCCGGCCTGTAACCTCCAGTGGTGCTCACCGCAGACAGTGGACATTTGTGTGGAAATCCTACCAGGTGTTCCTTGATGGAATTTTTGTTTCACTCCTTACCATTACCCAAATTTAAAACGCCATATCCTGTGGGGAGGGAGTGGTTGGCAAAGAATGAAGGGAAGAAGTCGGGTATGTTTTCGTTTTGTTTTTTTAATCTTAGCTTTTAACAGTGTCATGAAGATTATAATATGTGCCTTAAGTTTTAGTCTTTAGAATCTTTAAGGAGCCTTAACTTTACAAACCACTCTGCTGAATTCATCTATTTGAAGTGTTCCATTAAAAAAAAAAAATACCTTGATGGAAGCAAATCTAAAATTTAAAACTAATCTTGCTTTAGTGTTATTTGCAACATATTGTCATACATTATCACTGAAAGACTGAGTAGAAATCTTGGCTGAAAGTTGGGGGTTTTTTAAAATCCTGACTGAAATATTTTCCTAGCGTCAGTATTTGCCTGGCATGTGTGCCTGCCTGCTATACACATAGGAAACTTAAGGCATAAAATTTTGGAAATACCTTGTCTGTTCTAGACACATTGCACTCATCAACACCCCATCTGGTTTCTTTCCTTAGGATGTTTATTACTCCTTTTCAAAGATACATTTTGAGTACTTATAGATCATTGTCCCTTTTGAGATCACTTAGTATTCTTTTTTTACTGTAAAAGTTAGTATTAAAATATGCAAGACTATCGGTTTGTGCCTCCTTAGTAAATCCAACATCTCTAATTAAGTGTAGACACATATTTCAAACAGCAGCTGGACTCAGCTTAGGCTTTCCTAGAACCTCAGTTAAACCATGAGACTTAGGATCTTTTTGTTATTGTTTCCCCCCTTCGATTCATAGTGGTTTCATTCATATCTATGTGTAGCTCAGAGCTGTGTCTGCGATTCTCGTTCTTTGTGTGCTTAGTTGTTTGTTGTTGTTGTTGTTTCATGTTTGTTGGTTAAAAGGAGCCAAAGAGATTTGGCCCCAGGCAAACATATAAGGATAAGATTGGGAGGGATGTTGCTGAGTGTTTTTAATTCAATAAATAACTCCTTTTTTTTTTCTCTGAGAAGTTTAAAGAAAATTATGTTTTGGTTAGAATTATTGGACACATTCGTAAGACACATTTTCTCCACATAAACCTAAAAATTTTGTGACTCATTTCACCTGTTTGAAAAGTAAAGAAATGGATTTAGTATAAGGACAGAAGGGAAGACGGACCAGAATGAAAATGAAATATTTTTAACCCAGTATCTTAAATGGAGGTAGGACGATGACAGACATTCAGTGGCTTATATATTGTATTAAATGTATTTTAAAATATTGTTGTAATTGACAGAGTGAAAGAATAGATAAAAAGCCTTGTATTAGAGGCTAACTTTTCCAAATAAACTTTTTCCCCCGCTTTTTTTTTTTTTTAGAAATATTTCTTCCTTCAAATGTTTTATTTGAGGAAAGCATTACTGTCTTTGTTTTCATTATTAAGATACCATTTGGCCCTTGCTAATATTAAATTAAATCATTTGGCTTATGTGCTTTGAGCTTTGTGCATATGGCTTATTTTATTTTAAGTTTTCTCCTTTCCTCTTCTTTACTTAAAGGCTGATGAGAGGATTTTGAAACCTCTCTGAAAGCATCCAGAGGAGTTAGCCTTACAGAATTAGGAGCCCCCAGACCTCCGCCTGTGTGTCCGGGCCGGGGAGGTGGCGCTTACGGGAGGAGCCTGTGACTGCGGCAGGCTTGGCTCTCGTTTGGACTCGCCGTTTTGCATAACTTCCATGTGCCTCTTTCCCTTCCCTCACAGGCGTCTTCAAACTACGGCCCGCAGGCCGCATCAACGAGGATCACTGCCAGTGAGGGAATAGCGAAGGGAATGTCGGGAGGGGAGGGAGATGGCTAACGCAGATGTATAGGATTATTCTCCCCATCCCAACTGCTGAGCTGCACCCACACATAAGCCCCTGCTTGTTGGTCTTTGGTCATGATCTGAATCTTAGTGAAGGGAAGGGTTTACCATGCAAACCAACCAGTACTTCTTAGCGGGATGGGTTCGGAAGCTCCTGTATCAGAAGCAAGGGCCAGACACTGGCTCAAAGCCGGACCTACAGCGTTATGAACCCAGACCAACGCTGACTCTCTCCCCTGAAGGCACAGGCTTAAGGGACTGACTTAAGATCAGCTTTGATAACAGAGCCAACACTGAAACCCAACTGGGCCTACTCTGTGCCATCTGTCCTTGTTAACAAGCAGCTAATCCTCCCTTACAAGGTTACCTTAAACAGTGAGGCGGTAGGCCTTCTGACCAGTCTGTTGCCAATTGCCTTAGGTGGGAACTAAGTTTATTGCAGTTCACACAGTGTAGGCTGCTTTGGGAAAATAGATGTACCACAGAGCACTGCCTGTCTTTCCGTTCTCTGCCCCGCCTCCAGAAGTTTCAGAGGGAACCGTGCAGCATTCCATGGCGGGAGGGCCCAAAACGCTGCAGGAGTTCCCGCTAAAACATTTAAGAAACTGATGGTTAGACAGTTGCAGATGATCTGCTACCAAACAAGACTATTAGCACCTGATACTCAAATCCTCGAGAACTTAAATAATCTTAACTAGCTAAGACAAATGAGTGATTTCTACAAAAAGTATCCAAAAAAGGATGATGTAAAACAAATTATGGAAAACTCTGAGAGGTATTTTATCCCCGATTTAATCACACTGGTGAATAAGCCTCTGCATTCTTGGGTTGTCTGAACTTAGAACGTTATGTTTGTACTATAGATGTTATTGTACTGAGTTTCAGATTGATAAGCTGGGTACAGGCAGTCCTCGGGGCATGTCGGAGATGGTTCCTACTGCGAGACTTACCTGATTTTCGCTGTAAGTTGGAACCCACCCACATAAGCACCTGTGTCACTCACATGGAGCACAGACACAGCAGTAATGAAGTGAGACAGCACAAGAAATTTAAAAAGAATAACAATACCTGACCTGACCTTGTGGTAAGTAAATATTAAAATACATAAAGCACACATGTACAGACGTTGAAATGACGGGACTTTTTTTTATATATAAAATAAATGGGAGATGGTGACTCACCGTGAAACGACGTACACGTATGATGAGTCCAACGTAACCCCAGGACTGCCTGCCTCGGTGTGTCTGGAAAATACAAATGTCTGGGTTTTACCTTTCCTGGCAAACGGCTCACGTATATAAACTAACAGTCAGTCGTGTGCCCCTCCCCTGTGTCACCCGCGCGCGCACACACACACACACACACACACACACACACACTTTCGGGTTGGAAAGATGAGGAAAAGTTAACAGCAAATTCCCACCTTTGCAACATGGCTCTTTTTAATAACCGGGCCATCGCCTGCCTAGAAGCCTGGAGAGAGAGGTTCATGGTGGACTGTGTCGCTGAGAAGCCCTTCCAGACCGGACAGGGAGGCACAGCCCGCCGCACTTGCCCAAATGGGAGCAGTCAGCCCAGCTGCTTCCGAGTTCAGAAGCATCCGAAGGGGTTGCCAGTAGACACTCCTGAAATGGGTTTGCGCTTCAGTTTTAGATTCGGCCGCCCTTCCCTCCATTCAGTCTGGGCTCGAAGGAACAAGCACGCTCCTCTGAGAGTGACCGGCAGTGTCTTTCTCCTCAGAGCCACGGCGGTGGTTTGCTTACTTTTTGCTGACTTGCCTCTGACTTGCTAGAGGCGGCTGGGGTAGTCAATCGGCTGCTTAACAATATAGGCTACCAAGCTTCAAACAAGGCGCTTAGTCTCCCCACCCACCAGGTGTTTTCTTCTGTGAGGTGTTGGTAATAATGCCTATCGACCTCCCTCGGACTGTCATCATGAAGGTGAGTTGATATGTGACATCTCACATTAAGCAAGGGCTTCATAGTAAGTGTAAGCATCTTACCATTTTTAAAAAATCCAAGAAAATGGTTTCCAGCCTGGTGCCTGCCCGCTTGGAGGTAGGATCCTGGCAGGGGCGTGCAGGAGGCAGCTGACCGATTTTTCACTCTCACATCGATGTTACTCCTCCCTCGCAAAATCAATAAACTTTTTTTTTTTTTTTTTAGTATTAGCTAAATGGTCCAATTCTCCCTTTTGATCAGATCAGATTCTCCCTTTAGTCTAAATGAGTGGGTGAAACTAACAATTCACAGGGTTGGTGCGTGTATGTCCAGCTCTTTAGGAAGATGGATTCGCATCCCAAAGGCCTTGTTCTTTCTACTCTCACAGCACGCTGCCTCCACAGGGAAGAGACAGGTGCCCAACTAGCAGGTAAACTTCCCCCCTCAGTGTTAGTGACGATTCTAAAAGAGGAGACACATATAACCAGTAACAGGTCTTAATTCAAGTTTTTCCCCCCTCGCAGTGTTCTTAAATGCAAGTTGAAAGATTTAAGAGGTTTTTCTTCTCCCTACTACATTGATAATATGATTTAAATAAGTTATCGTTTGGTGGTTGAATAAGTCGGTATAACATATTGGCAAAGCAGTTTCATAATCTGTCAAATACCACGAATTCATATCTTTTACTTAGAATCCCAGGTTTGGGCCTCACCCGCATACAGTGTTGTTCAGTGGTTAGAGTGTCAGACTGTGCCCTAGGGGGTTTCAGTTTCAATCCCCAGCCCTGATTGGGGCTCGTGCAGAAGGCAATCAATGGATGTGTCTCACATCGATGTTTCTCTCCCCCCACCTCCCTTCCATTCTCTGTAAAAAAAAAAAAAATCAATAGAGAAAAATATCCTTAGGTGAGGATTAACAGAAGAAAAATGGAGAACACAAATTACCATGATCTGAAAAAGACAAAAAGAGCTTGTATTAATATGGTGGCTACTTTCATGCTACAAAACAGCACAATGTAGCACATACTGCTGGTTTACAGAGGGAAGGGACACTGCACTTGGTCTAGAAAACGAAGCCGAGGGTTGTTACAAGCGTCACTTTCTCCTGCTGCTTCAAGAGTTCCTCTGATGAAAGGGAAGTGATTGTGACATGAACGCAAAAAAGCACAGTGCTCTCGTTAGGATTTCATCACTCAGCCGCAATGAATGTTTAACTCAGGAAACCAGAGTATTCCGCAGTTACCCACGTCAGTGCTGCATCTGAAACATGATCTGCCTGAAGTCAGCATCAGAAAATACACTCTGATGTCACACACACACAAAGCAGGAGGCGGGTTTGCCATCTCCCCAGCTCTCACTTCATTTGCCAACCAGCATTTACCGGACCCTCACTGTGTCCTAAGCATGATTCTTGGCTCTGAGAATCCAGCCATGAAAGAAACACAGACGCTCTACCCACCGAGCCAAACCCGAGAGGGCCCAGGAGTGGAATTTCAACCAAATCCATCTGGAATTTCCTGATCGATGCTTTTGAGATGCTCTGCCTGATAAGACCCACGGCCTTCCCTCACCACAGGTGGGAACATCCAGGTCCCGCCCCGGGAGGCCTGGGAAATCATCTGGTCTGGCCTGGTCAAGGCATTCGGGGTGAGCTCATTAAATGTGGGCTCATTTTGAAGTTGATAATTCTGTGTGGCCCAAGAATGATGTAACAGACACTCACGTGGCCCTTGGCAGAAAAAAGTTCCCCACCCCTGCCCTGAGAGGTGTCTTTGCCTGCAATCCAGTCTCTTAACTTCGTCCCACCCGCTTTCTGCGAATAAAACCTTCCATTTCGTACAGCTCGTCCGAGCACCTTCCGGGTGTCAGAAAGGATCAATAGCTCGGGAAAGCCCATTAGACCTTAAATCTACTTCACTGAGTTTTGTGTTTTAACACCCGCATCTCACTCTGGTAGGGGAGACAACAGTCAGTTACAAAGAAAACAGTTTTCAGGCTAGAGCACTGGCTATAACAGCAGCCTCCATTCATTCATCTCAACAGAATTTCTGGGAGCATCTCTGATGTGCCAGACTACTTGCTGGGCAGAGGACACAGCAGTGAGCAAAATCCAGTTCCCAGCACCCCAGCTCCCAGTCCGGTGGGGACCAGTGTGTATAGTAGGAGCCGTGATGGGCAGTACAGGAGGAAGTCTCTAACACAATCTCTCTTTTTCTTTATAATAGATCCTTCTAATTCTCATCTGAGGACATTTTTCCATTGATTTTTTTTTAAAGAGTAGGAGAGAGGGAGGGGAGAAGGGAGGAGAAAGAGAAACATCAATGTGAGAGACATCAATTGCTTGCCTTCTGCAAGCACCTTGACCCAGACCAGGGATGAAGTCTGCATGTGCCCTAGCCTGGGAATCGAACCTGTGACCCTTCAGTCCACAGGCCAACACTCTAACCGCTGAGAAAAACTGGCTAGGGCTCTAACCCAGTTTCAGGAGGGCCTAAAAGAGAACAGAAAAGAACTATATTCTTGAGCAAGGTAATTTCTGTGGGCCTCTTTGGTAAAATAATAAAATTATTGTGAGGACTAAGCACGGAAGTACGCAGCATGCTACCCACAGCATAGTAGTAGTATATTGAGCACACAGTTGTTTTAAAAATAGAATCTGAATCTGCTTGAATATTCTGCAATGCAATCAAGCAAGTGTCAGTTAAATCATCAACCAGAACAACAAAGAAGAGATGGCAATATGTGGATAGCGCATCAGAGTTTACAAAAGCCTTTCAAGCATTCACACAAAACCCCGGGTGGGTGGTATGATGAGAAATGCTGGCCCTCTCCCCTGCTGCCAGGAGAAGCAAAGCGAGACGGCAGCCAGCTCCGCGGCAGAGCTGAAGGTGTGGCTGGAAGGTGGAACGCAGAATGGAAGAGACCGGATCCTGGGCCGTCTTGAAGGGTGAATAACGACCGAACTAATCCACCGGGCGGACCCCACGCCAAGATGAGTTAAAGGGGCTTGTCCCCGACGAACGCACAGCCTCACAGTCGTTCCCCTCGGCGCTGGAATTCACAACGTGCTTCCTCACCTGTGGGTTTCCTCTCCTAATATGCTTTACTGATTCTAGAATTAAAATTAGCATCCCCTGAGCTCATTCTGGCCAGGCCCCAAGAGGAAGTGGCCAGCAGCCACTGAGAAGGCAGGAGGAGCACGGGGCTGGGATTCAAAAATCGCCTGGTGTGCTCGCAATCTGGACGTGCGCAGGATCAAGAGGAGCTTTAACGGTGGCTGTCACTGTGGGTTATTTTTTCCTTTCTCTGCGTTGCTTTTCCCCTCCCTTGAGGCCAAAAGGGTCTGGGTGCTTCTGTGTCAGGCTGTAGTTATATACTAGAGGCCCGGTGCACCACACGGGTGCACTGGGGGGCGGGGGCGGGGGTGAGGTGGGTGGAGTGGGCCTTCATTTCTTTTGAGAGCTGAAAACTGACTTCTGCACATGGGCCACGAAGTTTCTTTTTTTAAATATATTTTATTGATTTTGTAGAGAGGAAGGGAGAGAGATAGAGAGTTAGAAACATCGATGAGAGAGAGTCATTGATCAGCTGCCTCTTGCACACCCCCTCCTGGGGATGAGCCCGCAACCAAGGCACATGCCCTTGACCGGAATCGAACCCAGGACCCGTCAGTCCCCAAGCCGACGCTCTATCCATTGAGCCAAACCGGTTTCGGCTTTTCCTTTTCTTTTTAAAAAAAATATATTTTATTGATTTTTTCACAGAGAGGAAGGGAGAAGGATAGAGAGTTAGAAACATCAATAAGAGAAACATCCACCAGCTGCCTCCTGCACACCCCCCACTGGGGATGTGCCCGCAACCAAGGTACATGCCCCTGACCGGAATCAAAACCAAGACCTTTCAGTCCGCAGGCTGATGCTCTGTCCACTGAGCCACGCTGGTTTTGGCTGGGCCGGGAGGTTTCCATCGCCCTGTACGTGCGAGCCTGCACATGGTGTTTTGTGGGAGAGCCACACACAAGGGCCAAAGAGCCGCAGTTTGCCGACCACTGGTCTAGGGACGTGAGCAGAGCCTTAGACAAAGCCCCTGGCCCCTTCCTCCATGGCAGCCGGCAGCCACCTGGCCGCCTCTGGCGAGAGACCGGGGCAGGGAGTCCCCCACCTGCACCTTCCCCCACAGGGCCAGCCGCCGCCACCAACAGGAGACTTAGTCCCTCCCAGAGGCTTGTCAGCGGAGACACTGCCCGTCCCGCCCGTTCCCCGTCACACGGTGCGGGCACATCCCCGATGCTCTCATCGGAGGTGAGGGGGGAGGCCTGGAGTCCATGGAAGGGGCCTGGGCCTGGGATGACAATGACAGAAACGCCACCGCCCGGTGCCCGGAGCTCCCCGCCCCCGCCGTGTCATCGCTGTCCCCATTCTGCAGATGGTGAAACTGAGGCCCGGTCGGACTAGCAATCTGCTTGCTCATTTACGGTCACACGGCTGCCAGGCGGCTGAGCTGGAAGCTGAACCAGCCCAGGCCTGACCCCAGCGCCGTCCACTTCCTGGCCGAGTGAGGAAAGAGCAGCCACTTCCCTTCCGCTCCTCTGAGCTCCTCCGGCCGGAGTGAGAGGCCAGCACACCCGAGACCGGCCCACGGAGAGAACGACCAGGCACACGGGGGCTCCAGAAGATCGGGGTTACTGGTAAAGCAGCTCATGTGCCATGGAGGCGGGAAAGCCAATATTGGTAAATGAGCGTCCGCTGGCCACGTTACCGACGGGACGCGGACGGAAGACAACAAACCACAACGGGGCCCAGGAAGGCTGTGGCCAGAGCGCCCGGGGCCCCTCCTCCGAGCCACTCAGTTGGAGCTGAGCTCCGCTTCTCTGGGTGACGGCTGCCCTCCCGGAGCCAGGTCCTCTAAGCCCGTTAGGCCCGGGGTCAGCAAACCGCGGCTCGAGAGCCACATGCGGCTCTTTGGCCCCTTGAGGGTGGCTCTTCCACAAAAGACCACGGCCTGGGCGAGCCTGTGTTGAAGAAGTGGCGTTAGAAGAAGTTTGTTTAAAAAATGTGGCTCTCCAGAGAAATGTCGACCATTGTGCTGCTGGTATTTGGCTCTGCGGACGGATGAGTTTGCCGACCGCTGTCTCAGGCGACTCCTGGGAAAGGGTCGTTCGGCCCCCCCAGGCTGAGAACCGCTGGTTTGGAGCCCGGCGGTGAGATGAGATCCTCTGACGGCTCAGAGCCGACTTCCCGGTGCGGAAGGGAGACCCCCACAAAGTACGGTTTCCTCTCCAGACGTGCGTCTGCCCGGCCCAAGAGGCCTCCTCCCCTGCCCGTCCTCCCTCACAATCATCGGCCAGAATCCTTGCTGTGCCCAAGAGGGTGGCAGGTGCTGCTGCCCGGGACCGGCTCCCCGCCTTCAGGAGAGAAGATAAACGTCCCGGTCTAAAAGGAGAGCAGTGGCGTGCCTCGGTCACACGGTTTCTGCTGGGCGACGGCCCCGGCACATCTCGGTGACACCAGGCTCCCGGGCAGAGGAGCGGGCGGGCGCCAGGGCGCTCAGCTGCCACCAGCCGCCAGATCCACAGGGGACCCCCTCCACCTCCACCGCCCGCTGGCCAGGCTGGGGCCAGGCTCATGCCTCCTCTCTCCAACGGGGACTCCCCTAACGGAAAAGGCAGGGCTCCCTCCTGGGGAGTTCCAGGCCTGGGAAGCCGGAACGGCTCCTCTCCACCCCCTCACACCCTCCTCCACACCCCACTTCCACACTCAGTCACTCCCAACACAGGACACAGGACCCTGCCGCCTCAGCACACAGCACCGCCCTCCCGATGCAGGCTGCCCTGACATACACGTGCATGAACTTCTCAGGCCCAGAGCAACCGTGTTCCCACTTCACACGGACCTGCAAGCCTGGGCCACGCAGGAAACCCGGAGAGACCGACTGGCCTGGGAGCAGAGAGGGCGTTCTGCTCCCTTCTCTCTCTCTCTCTCTCTCTCCTCTCTCTCTCTCTCTCTCTCTCTCTCTCTCTCTCTCTCTCTCTCTCTCTCTCTCTCTCTCTCTCTCTCTCTCTCTCCTCTCTCTCTCTCACACACACACACACACACACACAGGCCTCCTTCCCACCTTCCTTGCAATCCGGGCTCCCATGCGGGTGTGGAGCGCCCTCGTGTGGGCGAGGCCGGCCTTGCAGCCCTGCCACCAGGATCCCAGGCTGCCCTCCTCCCGGGTGCCCTCTCCCCGGAGCCCTGGGCTGTGCTGTCCCGCGGGTGCCATAGCGGTGCCACAGCCCACGCTCACCACTACCTGCCTCCAACCTAGACTCCCTTCTTCTCTGATCTCTCTTTTCTATTCTCTATTTTTTAAATATATTTGTATTGATATCAGAGAGGAAGGGAGAGGGAGAGGGAGATAGAAACATCTATGATGCGGGAGGATCATTGATGGGCCGCCTCCTGACACCCCCTCCCCCACTGGGGATGGAGTCTGCCACCGGGCATGTGCCCTTGACCGGAATCCAGCCCCGGACCCTTCCATCGGCTGGCCAGTGCTCTGCCCACTGAGCCAAACGGGCAGGGCTCTTTCCTCTCTTTTTAAGAATATTTGTATTGGTTTTCCAAGAGAAAGGGAGAGGGAGAGAGAGCAGCATCGGTGAAAGGGAAACATCCATCAGCTGCCTCCTGCACGATCAAGCCTGCAATCTGGGAATGTGCCCTTGACCGGAATCGAACCCGGGACCCTTACGGTCTGCAGGCCGATGCTCCATCCACGGAGCCACACCGGCCACAAACCGACCAGGGCCGAACTGCTTTCACGTGACCTCAGTTCCTCACCAGGCCTGTCCGCAGCGGCCTCTGCCTCCTCCAGGCCTTCCCCAAAACCGGAGTGTGGCCACGACGGAAGCCACAGCGCGGTTTCATGGCTTGTGTGTGTGTGTGTCTCTCTCTCACACACACACCCCATCTGTCCTCCATCCTGTGTGTTAGACATGTGTGTCAGACATGTGTGTCAGACATGTGTGTTAGACATGTGTGTTAGACATGTGTGTTAGACACTGGAGCCGGCCCACACGCAGGGGAGGGCACAAAACTCCACGCCTCGAAGACAGGCGACCCAGAGACACGGGCGCAGGTTTTTAAGTTACGGCGGCTCTCTCAGCCCCCCTCCCCGCACCCCGCTCCCCCGGGCCCTGCCAGGTGAGGTGCGGGCACATGGCAGGCGCTGAGTCCCGGGCGGCCGAGGGGCCTGGCTGTACCCCAGGACCTGTGAGCCTCCCCCCCCACCCACCCCAGGCCGGGCTCTTACCTGGGCACGGACGCCCCACTCCGTGCCACCGCCTCCCCCCTCTCCCCCCGCGGGTCCCAGGACGACCCGCCCGGGGAACCAGCGGGTACACGTCACCGAGCGCACCCGCAGCTGAGCATTCGGGTCACGGCCTTGGCACAGCTGAACCGTGTGATCTCGGCCAAGTCCCCTCCCCTCTCTCTGAGCCTCCTCCTCCTTCCCTTATTACAGGATTCACATTATAAAAGTCAGGAAACAGGAACCTCGTTTAAAAAGAAATAGGGGTGCCGAAACCGGTGTGGCTCAGTGGATGGAGCGCCGGCCTGCAGACTGAGGGGTCCCGAGTTCGATTCCGGTCAAGGGCATGTGCCTTGGTTGCGGGCACATCCCCAGTGGGGGGTGTGCAGGGGGCAGCTAATCGATGATTCTCTCTCATCGATGTTTCTAGCTCTCTGTCCCTCTTAATTCCTCTCTGTGTAAAATCAATACAATATATTAAAATATATATACATAATGAAACAAGTTTGTAAGATAGAATGAAAACCACCAGAGGGCACTGCGTCCCCTTTGGCCTGCAGGAAAGGTCTCTGGGCGGAAATCACCTTTTCTCATAGTTAAAAGATTGTGGTTGACACCGGGAAGCCCCCAGAGCCGTTTCACCCAGGCTTTAGCGGTGGCTTCCGGTCAGTCTTCCCCGCCCCGGTGTCAGCTCCGCGCCTCAGGATGTGGGAGGCTGGCTATGGAATGTCCAAGCTCCTGTCAGCCCTAAAACCGGGAAACATTAAAAATCATTCCTACTTTTCCTACCACCTTCTCCAGCGCCCTCCAGCCGGTTCCTCTCCCACCTTCCCTGTTGCTGTTCTTCCAGCTAACCTGCGTGGAGGTGCTTTGGGCCTTCCTTAAAGCACTGTGACTTCCAGAGACTTGCTCAACCTGACCTCCGGGTTCCTGATTTGCTACACACACACACACACACACACACACACACACCCCTTGTCGATTTCAGAGAGGGAGAGGGAGAGATGGAAACATCCATGATGAGAGAGAATCATTGATGGGCCGCCTCCTGCACGCCCCCTACTGGGGATCGAGCCTACAAACCAGGCATGTGCCCTTGGCCAGAATCGAACCCGGGACCCTTCAAAAAGCTATTCACCGTGCCAACCAGCTAGAGCTCAGGCTCCTGGTTTGTGAATAAAATCTGCTTCCCAGGCGGGTCCTGAAGATGCAGGTGCAGTGCTCAGCACATCATCAGCTCCCCAGCACCGCCCCCCCCAAAAACACACAAAAAAACCCACCTGCTGGCTGTACTGATGTCCTGGGCGCACATCCAGCGCCCACAAAGCGTGGCCCCTCCGCGCTCTCCTTTCTCCGTGTTTCCAGCACAAGCTCGGTCTCGCCACCTCGGACTTGCTCCTTCCCCGACTGGCCTTGAACTCGCCCCCTTGGGCCGAGACCCCAGCCCGCGCCCCAAAGCGCCGCTGAGGTCGGTTCTGCGGCGGGACACCGGCCCGGCGCCTGGGTGACTTCCCCGGGGTCCCCGAACCCCGGAGGCCCGCGCCCCATCCAACCCGGCCCGGCTCCCCACCCCCTCACCCCCTCACCCCTATTCCTCCACCCCCACCCCCACCCCCGTGCAGCCGCCTCCCCGCTGCTCCCCGCTCCTCCCCGCTGCTCCCCGCTGCTCCCCGCTCCTCCCCGCTGCTCCCCGCTGCTCCCCGCTCCTCCCCGCTCCTCCCTGCAGCTCCCCACTGCTCCCCGCTCCTCCCCGCTGCTCCCCGCTCCTCCCCGCTCCTCCCCGCTGCTCCCCGCTGCTCCCCGCTGCTCCCCGCTCCTCCCCGCTCCCCGCTGCTCCCCGCTGCCCCCCGCTCCTCCCCGCTGCTCCCCGCTGCTCCCCGCTCCTCCCCGCTGCTCCCCGCTCCTCCCCGCTCCTCCCCGCTGCTCCCCGCTCCTCCCCGCTGCTCCCCGCTCCTCCCCGCTCCTCCCCGCTGCTCCCCGCTCCTCCCCGCTCCTCCCCGCTGCTCCCCGCTGCTCCCCGCTCCTCCCCGCTGCTCCCCGCTCCTCCCCGCTCCTCCCCGCTGCTCCCCGCTCCTCCCCGCTGCTCCCCGCTCCTCCCCGGCGCACCTCTTCCCTGTCAGCACCGGGTCCGCCCGCGGGCAGGGCCTCCCGGGGGGCAGGGAGCATGTGGCGGCCGCATGGCCGGGCGGGAGCTGCAGGGGAGGGAGGGGGGGAGGGAGGGGGCTCCTGGAGGGGAGGGGCTGCGGTGCAGGGTGACCCACCCCCGTGCAGGCTCGGACCGCGGGTGGGGGCCGCGTGCTGCGGCCGGAGCTCCGCGGGTCACGCACAGGCTCGATGCCCGAGGCGCGTGCACAGGCCCGGTAGGCGGGGCGCACGGAGCGGCCCCCGGGCCCCGGGGGAGCAGACCCCTTGGTCTGCGGGGAGGGAGCCCGGCGGAGGGTGCGGTGTGGAGGTGTGTGCAGAGGGCCGGGCCCCAACAGATGTGGGCGCATGCTCCCACCCTGCGGGCGAGGCTGGGCTGAGACCCCTGCACCTGCCTGAGCTTATTTACTTATCTATTATTTGTGTTATAATTATTACTTAATATGTATAGATGTCTGTATTGGTTTCAGAGAGGAAGGGGGAGGAAGAGAGAGATAGAAACATCAGTGATGAGAGAGAATCATGGATCGGCTGCCTCTTGCACGCCCCCCACTGGGGATGGAGCCTGCAACCCCCGGCAGGTGCCCTTGACCGGGAATGGAACCGTGATCTCCTGGTTCAGAGGTCCATGCTCAAGCACGGAGCCCCACAGGCATGAGCATTTTTTCTGTTTCTTTGCGAGTCGCTTCTGGTTTGAGGGAGGTGAGTGTGACCTGAAAGAGCAGAGCATGAACGGCCTCAGGTCGTGATTTTCCGGGCCTGGACAGAGCGGTGGCCTGTGGGGTCCTGCCAGCTGCCCCTGCTCCTCCCTGGAGTGTGTGTATGTGTGTGTGTGGGGGGGGGGAGCTTCCTTGGGGCCAGCACTCCTGGGGTTCCCCTCCTGAGCCTCATTCAGATGCAAGAAGGCAGAGCGTCACCAGTTAACCACACACAGCACTGGAGTTGACAGTCGTTCTCCGGCCTCCTAAGGAGACAGCATCGGAAAGACAGAAGACGCGGGAAGCAGGGCCGCCCCCTACTGTCAGCTCACCCTTCAGGGTCTCCCCACGCTCACCACCTGCCAATCAGGACCACAGCTCCCAGGCAGACGTGACATACAGACCTGTCAACCATCTCTCACCGACAGGCTATTAGAGCGTGGCCCTCTCAGATCTCCAGCCGGCCAGGTCTCCTGTGCGGGTCCCACTGCCTGGGAATTGGACTCCCCCTCCCAACCTGTCCGGCCATCCCGATTCCCCCACTGTCCCGGGTTCCTTAAAGCCTTGAAAGATGCATTTTCATTGCTTACAGCCGGGGACCAGGGAAGACATCCCATAATGCTCTGACCTGGCGAACCCTTCAGGGTGACTGATGCCGGGCCAGGAAGACCCAGTGAGGACCTGGCCACGCCCCCATCACACCCTCCTGCCCCGCCTGGGCCTGGCTCCCCCCTTAGGCCAGGGTCAGCCTCTGATGCCTTTTCCCCGGAACTCTCCGCCTCCCTCCACATCTGATCTGAGCGAGGAATGATGCTAGAGCTTCAGCTCACCACTGATTTGGACGGAAGCCGTGGTGACTATTTAAATGGAGACACGTTGAATATTTCATGTCAGGTACATTAGAACAACCAGCACTGCTTATTGGAGGCCGATCACCCATCGCGGGTATTAATACATTTCCCTTCGGTGTCAGCCCACGGGAAATAGGCTTCAGGGAGCGAGGTAGGGGGCTTGGGTCCTTGTGCCTCGGGAAATAAATCTTGCGGGGATGTGGAAGGTGTGGCCTTGTGGTGACATCCAACCTCCCTCCGGCTTGTCAAAACTCCTCCTTTAAAAGAAATATATTTGTATTGACTTCGGAGAGGGAGAGGGAGGTAGGAACATCAATGATGAGAGAATCATTGATCCGTTGCCTTGGATCGAGCCCACAACCTGGGCATGAGCCCTGACCAGGAATCGAACCATGTCCTCCTGGTTCAGAGGTCAACACTCAACCACTGAGGCAGGCCAGTCGGGCTGCCGAAACTTCCGGAAGGCCACTCAGGAGGGCCTTAAACTCACCAGGGGGCTAGGAGTCCCACCGTCACATCCTGGACACCGCCAGGGCGGGCCGAGACGCAGCTCTCTCCAGCAGATTCACTCCCCAGGGTCTAGCGCCTCCGTTTTTCTGCAGAGGGCGGTCCAGGAGTGAGCAGGCCTCCGTGATCAGAGCGGGGTTTGGTTGATGCCAGAGAGGAACTCAGCAATGAGCGGCTCCTCTCTCTCCTGCCGGACTGCGGTCTCCACCATCTCGGGTCTCTGACGCTGCTCCCTTTGGCCTGCGCGCTCAAACTCACCTACAGCCACTCCAGCTATCTTTTAAAAATATATTTTATTGATTTTTTAACAGAGAGAAAGGGAGATGGACAGAGAGCTAGAAACATCGATCAGCTGCCTCCTGCACACCGCCTACCGAGGATGTGCCTGCAACCAAGATACATGCCCTTGATCGGAATCGAACCTGGGACCCTTTAGTCCGCAGGCCGACGCTCTATCCACTGAGCCACACCAGTTTGGGCTCACTCCAGCTACTCTAAGCCGCCGGAGGTTTCATGCAGAGGGCCGGATGCTTACCGAATCGTTAGAAGTGTTTTAGGAGTGAGCCCGCCAGGGGCAACTCATGAAACTCCCCCCACCGGACCCACCAAACCTATGTCTGTCCTTGTCTCTGCCTGATTGTATGGCCATGCCGATGTTCCTCTGCTGTTACAGAAATTAAGAAACGATAAGGAAAATGTAATTTCATACAAAAGCAATGTAAAATTTTAGTTGTATTTTTTTCTTTTTTTAAAAAAATATGTCTTATTGATTTTTTTACAGAGAAGAAGGGAGAGGGATAGAAAGTCAGAAACATCGATGAGAGAGAATCATTGATCAGCTGCCTCTTGCACACCCCTTGCTGGGGATGTGCCCGCAACCAAAGTACATGCCCATGCCCGGAATCGAACCTGGGACCTTTCAGTCTGCAGGCCGACGCTCTATCCACTGAGCCAAACCGGTTTCGGCTTAGTTGTATTTTAAATATTGTTCATAAATATGGCTCTTTAAGCCTATGGATGTGGGGGTAGGGGGTCAATTAGAAAAAGTCTCCTCGGAACATTTTCTGGGCTTTTTAATCCACAGGACAATCTCACTTGTGCATTGAGAGCTGGCACGGCCATGGCATACACGGCCCCACATTGGGAGTCAGATGTGCCGAGCCAGCGCAGCCAGGTTTGGTGAGCCTGAGAGGGGGCGGTGAAGGATGGAGAAAAGACAGACAAGAGAATGAAGCTGGGTCTGAGTGGGACGCCGTCCTCTCTGATGGAGAGCTAGCAACAGCGCCACGGCCTGTAAGCCGTCTCTTTATTTTATAGCAGCTTCTACGAGGCAAAGGGCGTGGTTACAGTGTTCTGGTGGTTTCGAATCTACTCAATTACATGCACCTGATCAAGCTTTGTTTGCTTGCGGCACCTTCTGCAGCCCGTATCACTCAGCCACGTGGGCCCACAGGTTCGGACCATCGGTCAAGCTTATAATTATAGTTTACAAGTACAGGCTTTGCTCTCCGAGCTGGGGCTTGCACGTGGCCATGAGAGAGAGGACAGAGTCCTCTAATGAGTCCGAGGCTTGAACCTGTCCAAACACTGTGTAGCCGCTCTCCACACCTTGCATCCTGCCTGTTTATCCCGCTTTGCTCCCCTCAGCATGCACCCCTCTCCCCCCTCCTCTGCCCCCCCACATCAGGTCCAGCCTGTTAGCATCCCCCCTCGATCAAAAAGCAAGAAAAAAGGAGCCATTCAAGTCGCTAAAGCATAAGACCCTTTCCCGCCTTCTCCACCTTTTCTCCTGACTTGTTACGGTGTTTGTTCATTTGCTACTTAATGTCATTCTAAGTGTTAAAAAAAAATTTTTTTTAATTTGAATTACGAACATAGATTTTGCTATCCATCTTGACTTCATGCAATTCCAATGTTAATGCAAATATAAAGTCATTACGTCCCTGTGCAGAATCACCGAAGTTACATCATCGATATCTCATAGGTGGAACACCCATGGGCATCTGGTTCTCGCCAGAGTCGTAGACACCCACAACACTCGCTCGGCTGTTTTTATTCTGCTTCCTGATGCGGGCACACCCTGCCAGCACCCTCCTCACAGCCTGCCGACTGACCGAAGGACTGAAAGGAACGGAGCCCTGCTGTCCTGTCTCCCCTTCCTTTCTGTGTCATCGTTCCAAGGGCCAGGGGTGGACTCGGCCGAGGAAGTACCAGGAGTGAGAAAGGAAACGACGAGGTTCCGCGGTCGCTCCTGTTTCGCAGGAGGAGGTGCAGCCTCCGGGCTGTGAGGAGTGTAAGCTGAGCACCAGCGGCTGAAAGACGGTATCTGTCAAGCTCCAGGAGGCCTTTGCGGACCGCCGTGGAAGTGTGCACAAACCTGATGCTCTCCCGCCGCGGACCGAAGTACAGTGGGCTCTCCCAGCGAGATTAGCGGCCAATGGATTTGCTGGAGGTGCTGCCAGCAGCCTGGGCCCTCAGCGGGCCGGGAGCACGATGCACACAGGCTCCGGGCCCTCCTCAGCCTCGCCTTCGCCCTCCTCCCCCTTCCCACTCTGGGGAACGTCGGGGTCCTCAAAGGCGGAGGCGGGGGAGTCACATAGGCCGTTCATTCGATGATGGATGATCGGCAGCCGCTGGGGCAGGGTCCCCGCCACATCCGGCCTGCCCTTCCCCTTCCCAAAGCGTGAGCACCCTCACCCTCTCTTCCCGCAGCGGCTGCCCACCGGGGAGTAATAACGGACCCAAAGGTGGGAGCGGGCAGGAAAGCAATGTTTCCTCCCAGAGGTCTGGGCGTGGTTGGGTGTGAACTGGCCAGTAGTGGGGTGACTCAGAAACGTTACTGAGATCCAGATCCAAAGACATCCTCCCCAGAAGTCACCTGCCCAGCGTTCCCTTTGGCACCGGATTTCTCAGTCTCTCCTTGGCACACCGGAGAGCGGGGCTGGTCACCGGCTGTGCCTGTGCCTGTGGCTGTGACCGCCCACCTTCTCCACCGTCCCCTCCCCCGTGCCCGGCGGTGCCACAGGCTCCCTCCCCTCCGCCCGCCCCACAGCCCCGCTGGGAGGTGGCCATCCCCTCTCTTCCACAGAAAGTGAGGATGGAGCTCAACTGACACTGAGCTGGGCTGGACCCCAGCCTGATGGACCCTGCCCAGGCCGGGCCAAACCGGTGACGGCCGATGACTCATGATTCACATGAATCCCTTCTCGGCCTGCAGCCCTGCAGGGCAGCTCGGCCCCGCCTTCCCCAGACACGAATAGTCTGTCTAAGGTAGGGGTGTCGAACTCAATCAGAGAAGGGGCCAAAATCTAAAATCCAGCCTAAATCGCGGGCCGAATGGTTTACTGAACAGTCATAAACTGTCATTGTGATGGAACGCAGCGGAGTGCAGTGATGACAGCGTGGTGCGGGCCACATTGCAAGGCCTGGCGGGCTGAATTTGGCCCGCGGGCCTTGTGTTTGACATGTGTGGTAAGGGGAAAGAAGGCAGCCTCAGACCCCGTTGTCCCGCTGGCTCTCGCCACCGGCTCCCATCTGCTGCCTTCAAGCCTGGGAATAAATGAAAAGACGGAGGAGGCTAACCACAAGCTTATGGGCAGGCTGCTGCCCGGCTGAATATCCCATCTCAACACACCCTCTCCAGGCGCGGCCCTGGCGTGGAGAAAGGTCACCAACGCCCTGCTAAAACCTCAACAGCTGTGGGGATGCTTCCGCTGTCCGCGCCGAATGAGAGGCATCAGTAGCCTGCCCTTGGTCAGTGAGCCAGATGTTGGGGCTGGTGGAGGGGGAGCAGGGATGACAGGAGATTAGCAACCTCTTTCCCAGAAATGAGAGGCACCCGAGGTATCCTTCGTATCGCCCGCCCCTGGCACCGCGCCTGGAACCCAGCCAGTGCACTGGAGGCATTCACTCCAAAAAATGGGGAGCAGCATCTGTCTGGGTTCGTGTGGCCCTAGAAGCAGATCCTGAGACGAGGGTTCACTTGGGAGGTGGGAGGTGCTTTATTAGGGAGGTGACCCCAGAAGATGCCCCTAGGGAACGGGAGCGCAAGACGGGCACCTGGGGCCGCACAGCTGCTGAGAACCTGCACAGGTACCGCTGAGAACGCGGGCTGAGCAGGGGAAGTGTCCGTCACCCCAGCGGAAGCAGGAGGAGGCCTGGCTCGGGGGAGGATGGCTGCCTGTGGACACCGGTTCTCCTGCATCCCCCACCTGCCCGGAGCTCGGTCCGCGGGCCTCAGGGCGCAGCTGACGTCCTCGGGCAGCCGGGTGCCAAGCTGGGCATGCAGACACGGGCGCCCGGGCAACGGAGGAGCACCAGCTGGCCTCCACAGCCGTCATCGCTCCGGGGTCAAGTGCTCGTTTACACAGAGTGACACGTTCGCCACGTTAGCCATGTCTGGGGAGCGGTCACCTCCAGGGAGTGACGTGATGGTGCTTCCTCCACCGATTAATGGCTTTTCCAGAAAGAAAGAAAAAGGGGGGGAGGGGGGGCACTGACCGGTGTGGCTCAGTGGATAGAGCATCAGCCTGCAGACTGAGGGTTTCGGGTTCGATTCCGGTCAAGGGCATGTACCTTGGTTGCAGGCACAACCCCAGTGGGGAGTGTGCAGGAGACAGCTGATGGATGTTTCTCTCTCTTGTTGATGTTTCTAACTCTATCACTCTACCTTCCTCTCTCTAAAAAAAATCAATAAAAAAATATTTTAGGGAAAAAAAGAAAGGAAGGAAGGTGTTACAGATGAAAGGAGACGTAGGCGATGTATCAGCCAAATCTGATATATTTGTTTGTAAGTATGTAAGCTTTGGATCCTCACTTGCACAGAAGCACTGTAAAAAGGCGAGGTCTCCAGCCTGGAGTTTCTCCTTCGAAGCCTTTTAACAAGTCACCAGGGACCGGAGGCCAGAAGCAGGATGGTTTCCTCCCGTGCTTGTCCCGAGGCCTCTGCCAGCAGGATGGAGCCTGCGGACACCTCCCCTACAGAGAGGTCACGGCTCCAGGGACACCCACACTCACCCTCCCACCCCGGGCACTTCCCCACCCCTCAGGCGAGACACACACTCTGCTCCCAACCCTCACGCACAGGCCTGTGCTCACTCTCAGCCGCCCGCACACAGACACGCCCCAGCGACCGCTGTTTGCCGCGTACAGGCACTTGGCTCTCAATCCGTGATACTAATTCTGTATCAGCCCTAAGGTCAAGGCCCAAGGTCACACCCGGAGATGCTAGCCCAGGTCGGCCTCACTCTCAAGTCCAAGCTCTTTCTACCTCCCCACACCTGGCACAGCCGGGGGCGTCCACCCCACGCGGCTCCCCCTGGAGCTCGAGTCCCACCCCGGCAGCCTGACAGCCCCCCTCCCCAAAGCAGCCCGGGCTTCCCCCTCCCCAGGTCTGTCAACCTCTCCGCACCCAACATTGCACCTTCTCTGGAGTTTTCTGACCTTAAGACGAGAATTAAACTTTTAATCAGCAAATTACAATGTTCACCAAGCTCAGGACGTGGGTAAATGTCACCAGTGGAGTTCAACGCCCCCACCTCCAGCCCCTCCAGTCCCTCCCCCACATTACTGAAGCTGTGTCACTGCGGCAGGGGGCGGGGGTGGGGCAGAAGGACTGGGATGGCGCTTCCCGTTAGCTCAGAGCCAGCAGGTGTGGACACAGCAGATGGGCACAGGCCCAGCTCCCTCCCTCCCCGGCACAGACTCGGGTGGGGCGTGGAGAAGCCCACACCAGGGCC
The DNA here is from genome assembly GCF_014108245.1 of Pipistrellus kuhlii. Classification (NCBI taxonomy): domain Eukaryota; kingdom Metazoa; phylum Chordata; class Mammalia; order Chiroptera; family Vespertilionidae; genus Pipistrellus; species Pipistrellus kuhlii. The sequence continues at coordinate 3,225,241 of NW_023425523.1, forward strand.
TCCGGAAGGGCAGGCTCTTACCGTCTGACTCTGCTAACGCTGTCTCATTTGTAGCCTAAATAATTCACTGGCCGGCCTCTCCAGGAGCATGAGAAGAGAGACAAACCCGGCCCAGACCTCCTGCTCAGGTTGCGGCCGCATGGAGGCGGGCCGGGAGGCTGCGGAGCGGAGAGAGGGCTGCCTTCAAAGGGTCACCCGGCCGCCCGCCTCCCAAAAACAGCTCGGGGCCTGGTTCCGCACGGCACTCAGGCTAAGGATAGTTTTTACATTTTAAAAAGCTCTTTTCAAAGAACAAAACAAATGGAATAAACAAGCACCAAAGGGAAAGATACCGAAGAGACTTTCGCGGCGAGAAGCCTAAAATAGCATCACCTGGTCCTTTCCAGAAAAGGTGCTGGGCCTAACCACTCCCAGCCCGGAAGGTGGTGAACTCCGACCTGGCCTGGACCCCCTCGCCCAGTGACGGAGCCTCTTCAGTCGTCAGAGTTTCGATATCAGTTTAGTGAGAAGCTGGTGTCCTTGCTCATCCCGTTACCCAAAACCAAACCACGTCAAAGCAAGAAGAGAAACGCTGGAGTGGGATGGCCAGTCTCAGTTCTGCCGCCCAGGGGGAGGGGGAGGGAGGGAGAGAAGCAGGCAGGGCCTGAGACTCAACCCATCGCCTGAGGGTCAGAGTTCAGCACTGTCCACCGCCCTCCAGTCTTGACACCCCTCCCCTCCAGACCCTTCCGCATCCCACTCTGTATTCCAGCCGCCCCAGCTGAGCCCAGCAGTCCCCGAGGCTGGAATTCTCTCACCGATGAGCTACCCAGGCTGCCTGGGTCTCAGTCCCTGAAGCCGGTGTGTCTGTCTACCCGGGACCCTGGACAGAGGTTCCGGCCAGGACCGTGGAAGGGCCGACCCGCCTGGACCCCACCCAGACCTTCTCAGCGCCCGAGAGGTACAGCCTGGGGATCTGGAAGAGATGGGCCAGAGTGGGCAGCAGGGCTGCCAGCTCGGCGTCCCAGCTGTAACGGCTCTGTGGGGCCAGAGGGCAGCGTGGAGATCCAGTGGCCCCACAGCCGGGTGTGTGGGCATTCTGCGTCATTGCAGGCAGGAGAGCAGTGACCTTGGTAAGATTCCTGCTGTGGGAGCTCCCGAGGAAAATGTTACTGCTGTCCAGCAAGGTCTCTTCCGGAGATAAAAACAAATGGGCCCTAGCCAGCTTGGCTCAGTGGATAGAGCGTCGACCTGTGGACTGAAGGGCCCCAGGTTCGATTCCAGGCAAGGGTACATGTCTGGGTTGTGAGCTCCATCCCCAGTGGGGGATGTGCAGGAGGCAGCTGATCAATGATTCTCTTTCACCATTGATGTTCCTCTCTCTCTCTCTCTCTCTCTCTCTCTCTCTCTCTCTCTCTCTCTCTCCAAAAAAAAGAAAAAGAAAAAAAGCAGCACGGAAGGCTGGGTGGGAATCTCTCATCCACGCCAAGTGAGAAGGTCCGTCGTCAGAGAGCTGGAGGCCCACGCTGAGAGACCTTGGGCAAGTCACTTCCCCTCTCTGGGTCTGTTTCCTCGCCTGTTCAAACAAGCAAACAAGCAAAACCTCGAGGAGCTTGGGTGGCGGGGATTTGAAGGTCCTATCCATCCCCTGCCCAACAACCAGCAGCCCAAACCGGGCCCTGCACCTGCAGAAGCTTCGCCGGGAAGTTCGGCTTCCTCTCTGCGTCCCCTCAGCAAGCCACGCCGGCCCAGGCAGAGGCGACGCAGCCGGTCTGCAGAGGGACACCTGTCTTCCCTCAACACGCGTGCAGCTCTGGGGACGCGGACTCGCGGGAGGGAGAGAAGCAGCGGGGCGGGGGGGTCAGTGGGACCTCTTGTCCTTGTGCCCTGGGGCCAGGGAGTGGCTGGAGAGCTGTGGGAGTCTCCTCCTCACTCCCCCAAGCCCACAGCCTGATGCCCCACTCCACATCCAGCCACCAGGTACCACTGTCCGGTGCCACGCTTTCGTCCGTTCTCTGACCTGACCGGACACTCCTCGAGGGCAGGTGTTGTATCGTGACCCTCTGCTGCGTCCCCCAGCGGAGCCCAGTCTGTCCGTATCTGCTGAGCAGCTTAAGTGAGACGCCCCTGGAAAAGGGGTGCGTGTCCAGGTAAGGGAACCTCCACATGTGCTGGCTGGTAACTGGATACCAGGCCTCAGTCCACGGCTCGGCCAAGAACTATCGTGTCACCTGGAGAGCGAGGGAGGGGAGAGGTTAGAGACGGGACGAATGCTCCCCGGATAGGCCTGTCACCCAGGCCATCGCTGCCATCCCTCCACTCCCTCCACCCCTCCAAGCCCAGCTGCCGGACGCCGAACATTGTCCCTGGTAATAACATGTAAAAAGAGCTGGCTCTGAATTAACTCATTGTCTAGATGAGATAGTGGTAGTTGAGGCCACTTTAATTTGTTAATCCTATGTAAATTCTTGTTGATTTTCTGTTGTTGGAGTTTCTCCGCCCAAGAGATGTCTTTGTCTCTGAATCTCAATAAAAGGAATGGTCAAAGGCCAGAGCAGGAGTAGAGTAGTCCTCCCCCTAGAGGTGGACTCCCTCCTGGCGTCCATTTTCCCGAATTAACTCTCTTCCAGGCTCTCTCTTCATTTTTTTTTTAAATATATATTTTATTGATTTTTTTTTTACAGAGAGGAAGAGAAAGGGATAGAGAGTTAGAAACATCGATGAGAATCTTCGATCAGCTGCCTCTTGCACACCCCCCACTGGGGATGTGCCCGCAGCCAAGGTACATGCCCTTGACCGGAATCAAATCCGGAACCCTTCAGTCCGCAAGCCGACGCTCTATCCACTGAGCCAAACCAGTTTCGGCGTCTCTCTTCATTTGAGTGTGTGGCCTTCTCCATCACCCCTGTCCTGAGGGGCGGGCAGCAAACCAGGAATCCTCCTGGGTCACAGCCCGGCGAGGCAGTTCAGCCGGAGGAAGGCAGGTGTGAGCCACGGGAGCTGGGAATCCTGGGAGTGTGGGACGGGGCCTGTGTCCGGGCAGAGTGGCCACAGCAACGTCCCCGCTGAATTACCTGGATAATTGCCTCAACTCCCTGCTTCGTTCCTGCGGACCCGCCGTTTTCCAGAGGCAAACCCGCTCCAGGCAGCGGAGGCGACCAAGGCCTAGGACGCCCTCAGGAAGTTTGCCCAGAAGGACGGGCATTTCGAATCCAGAGGCCCAGGCCCCAGACCCCAGACCCCAGACAGACCTGGGCCCTAACTGGTTTGGCTCGGTGAGTAGAGCGTCGGCCTGTGGACTCAGGGGTCCCAGGTTCGATTCCGGTCAAGGACATGTACCTTGGTTGCGGGCACATCCCCAGTAAGGAGTGTGCAGAAGGCAGCTGAATCAATGTTTCTCTCTCATCGATGTTTCTAATGCTATTCCTCTCCCTTCCTCTCTGTAAAAAGTCAATAAAATATATATATATTTTAAAAGACAGACCTGGGGGACCGTCTGGGGCTGTGGCCGCATGGCTTGCAGGTCCCTCCTTAGCACCCCGAGGTCTCCCAGGGCTCCTGCGCCCCTTTTCCGTCCTGGGGGAAAGGGGAGCGGGAGGGGGATGCAGCATCCGCGGGCGGGCGGGCGGGTACCTTGGTGGTTTTGACCTTGTGTCCGCGGCTGCAGCTCCACCCTGACAGGTCCGGCAGCTCCCTGCACGCCTCCCCTCGCAGGCAGGGCTCCATCTGGCACCACCACCTCTGCCGGACGATGGCGGCTGCGGGCGCAGAGCAGTGGGGGCGGCGCTAAGCCCTCTGGGAGCACAGGGTGCGGTGGGAGGGGGGTCTGTGCGGGACGAGGCGCTCACCTGCACACACCCCTGGCGTGAGGCCTGCAGTTCCCTCCCTTTTCCCACCCGGGCTGCCCAGAAAGACCGGGCACACAACCATGTCAGCCTCAGCCCACTGAGCCCTGCCCCTCACCGGACAGCGTGGGGAGCAGGCGGGGGACCTGAGTGGAAGGCAGCCCTCCAGCTGAGCGGCCGGGTCCTAGGCGGAAGGCTCAGGCCCGAGGCGCTCCTGGTGAATGGGAGCAGGGGTGCCAGCCGTCCCGAGGGCGTGCACCGGCAGGCGGGCGTGTGTGTGGTGCTGCCGGGTGAGCGTGAGGAAATGAGCACGGGCCGAAGACGGTGTGGCTCAGTGGATAGAGCGTCGGCCTGCAGACCGAAGGGTCCCAGGTTCGATTCCGGTCAGGGGCACGTACCTTGGTTGCGGGCACATCCCCAGTTAGGGGGGTGTGCAGGAGGCAGCTGATCGATGTTTCTCTCTCATCGATGTTTCTAACTCTCTATCCCTCTGTAAAAAATCGATAAAATGTATTTTTACAAAAAAAGAAAATGAGCATGGAGGGGCTGTGGGAAAGGGCGCAGGCCAGGCGTGAAGGAATGCAGGGACGGGGGACTCCCGTGTGCCCCTGTGAGAGGGGGCAGAGGTCCGGGTGCGGGAGGCCTGGGAAGGAGGCCACGAATGCGGGCGTGAGCGTGCGGTGATGAGTCTCACGGGCGGGGAGAGGATCCGTGTGAGGCGGCGCGTCTGTGTGTGTGCCAGGCCGTGGGTGCCAGGCCGTGGAGCCGGCCGCAGGCAGGTGGCATGGTCAGGTCTGCCCCCGCCCCCAGAGGCTGCCCCAGAGCTGACATGGAAACCCTGAGACGGGCAGGAGACTGGATCCCCAGCAGATGGCGAGGCCGAACAGACAGACCGTCTTACCTCTCCCGCCAGCCCGGCCGGCCCCACTCACCGTCCACGCAGGAGGGCTGTGCCCGCGTGGTGCCGGCCGCCTGGCCGGACGCGCAGGAGCACTTGACGGTCTGGGAGCGCTCCTCCCCGCGGTGCCGGTTGCAGCAGCGGTGAGAGGCCGTCACCTCGCAGCTGCCCTGCCTCCCGGGGGCTGGGGGGTCCAGCGGCGGAGGAGGAGGGTCAGGGGCCCAGCTCAGGCCCGTGGCCCTGCCCCTCCCAACCAGCCCCCAGCCGGGCACTCCTCCACCCCCTCCAGCCCCGGGCCAGGGGAGGAGGAGGAAACGGGGGAGACCTTCCTACTGCCTCCGTGTCCCTGTCCTGCCCGCCTCCCTGGGGAAGCCACACGCCTCGCGCTCCCGGCTTCGGGCAGAGAGGAAGGCCCGCGCCAGCCCGCCCCGCCCAGCGCCCTCCGGGAGGCAGGGCCCTGGGCTGACAGTGCGTGGGGAGGATCATCCGCTTACACGGGCTTCCCATCCCAGGAGGAAAAGCACAGAATTAGGCCAGGAGGCCCGAGGTCCGCCCCCACCCACGGGGCCTCTCTCCCTGCAGAGCCCCTTCAGGCCCGAAGGGGAAGGCGAGCCACGCTCTGCCCACGTTTTCGGGGCCAGGGCCCCAGAGGGGTGCAGAGCGGAGGAGCAGCCAGAAGCCCTGCAATCTGTGGGCTTGACTCGGATAGGAAGCCCTTCTTTCCACGGAGAGCTGCGGCTGCCCCCGGGGGAGACCTGCCTGCTGTCGAGCATCCTGGGAAACCTCCCCCCGGGTCCCACCCCCTCCCCCAAACCTGTGGGAGCCGGAGGCGGCAGGGAAGCCGAGGCCAGGAGGGTCCACAGCCAGACCAGGCAGAGCAGCGGCAGACGCATCCTGCAGGGAGAGGCGCACGCCTTGCTCGGACCCGGGCACCAGCAGCGCCAGCCCCCTCGCCCCTCTCACACCTGCACGGGAGGGGGGCAGGGTGCACACCTGGTCGCCAGGCACCTCCCAGCCTGGCACAAACTCACGGGGGAAAGTAGTGAGTGCTGCCCTGGCCGGTGTGGCTCAGTGGGTAGAGCGTCGGCCTGCGAACTGAAAGATCCAAAGTTCGATTCCGGTCAAGGGCATGTACCTTGGTTGCGGGCACATCTCCAGGAGGGGGTGTGCGGGAGGCAGCTGATCGATGTTTCTCTTTTCTCTCATCAATGTTTCTAGCTCTCTCTCCCTCACCCTTCCTCTCTGTGAAAAATCAATAATATTGAGGATATATATATATATATATATATATATATATTTTTTTTTTTTTTTTAAAGAAAGAAAGCAGTGAGTGCTTTCCTAGCTGGAAAAGGAGCAGGGAGGGAGACGGTCCTGCTGGACCACTTTGTGGAGGGGACATTCAGGAGGGGCCTTGGAGGGGGAGCAAACACGGTCCCAGGGCGGGCTGTGCCCTGGGAGGAACCATGATGCTGACTCCCAGCTCCGGGCACACCGATATACTCAGGAAGCCCAGGTCCACATGAAACAGCCATCGATCAAGGACTGGCTACATGTGCTGGAGAACATGGTACAAATGCTGCCCGGCCAGGCAGCTGTGGAAAAGTTTGGGTAAATAGATTACGTGCCTCCGATGATAATCCACTATTAGGGGAGGGAGGGCAGGGAAGCAAAGGGCAGGGCGGTGTGTGTAAAATGTGTAAAAGGGAGGGAGTGCATGTGCTGTGCACATATGCATACGCCAGCTCTGAAGACGTTAAAAAAAAAAATCCTGATGGTATTGGTTGTCACCGAGAAGCGGAACTCGTTGGCTGGGAGATAGGAAGGCAGAGAGACAGGTCCCTGTCACGCTTTTACATTTTGCGTTTTGAGCCTAGCAATCCAATGTAAACATAACTGCATTCAAAAAGGAAGACCTGAAACGGGGGCGTGAATAGCAGTCAAATGACTCGCCCGAGGCCTGGCAGTGTGGGTGGCACACCGCGGAGCCCAGAAGCCTGCCCCATCCCCTCTGCACCCCCTTGCCTCTGCCCTCCTCCCCTTCCCTTCGCCTCCTCATCCTCAGTGGTTTGGGCCCCCCAAACCCACCCCTGAAGCTGGGCCAGAAACCGAGAGGACCAGGGAAGCAGAGGCGTGGGGCAGCGGGGGGCTGCGGGGCCCCGGGCATGGCTGGGCTCCCGCACAGAGGCCACACCCAATGCCAGTGCCTGGCTGCTCCCTTGGCAGGGTGCTGGGTCTCCCTACACCCCCGTCCTCCCTCTGCCATGACCTCCTGACTCACCTTTCCTGGGAGCTCCCGGCTTCGGTCTGCTCATCCACGGGCCTCGGGCTCACTCACCTGGACAAGCAGGAAAGGTCCTTCGGGGCTGAAGGGACAGGGGGAGTGACAGGCCCTCCTGAGGGCGAAAGGGGGGTGGGCTGAGCTCTGAAGCAGAGCCCAGGTGCCAGTCTCTCCTGCGCCCTGGGAACCTGCAGGGTCCATGCAGGCTGTGGGAGCATGGAGGGTGCTGAGCCTCGGAAGAGGAGCTGAGCGAGTGCCTCTGTCCGGAGGAGAGCAGGGCTGATGGTAGGAGGGATCTAAGAACCAATCTGTCACCTGTCTGGCCTCGGGAGGGGGCTGGAGGGCAGGGCAGGGCAGGGATCCGGAGCAGAATCCTACAAGACACTGCTCAGAGGGGCACCTGGGATGGACCCCAAGGTCCTGAATCCTCTTTGCTGCCACCGCTTACCCCCCTCGCACCTGCTTCCTGGACTCACCGGAGATGGCTCAACTCCGACACCCTCACCCCCAGGGGCCGGCCGGGGGTCCTCCAGCTCTCTGCGCCCCAGCACCCTCTCCGTTTCCTCCCAAGACGCCTCCTCCCTCAGCCTCCAGAGGGAGGTGGACGGAGGCAGCAGGAGGGCACGGCCCAGCCAGAGCCCAGACCTCGGAGTCGGGCCCCCGGAGTGAGTGAGGGCCCAGAGAAGACCCAAGGGGGGGGGGGGGCAGAGGGCGAGGGGGTGCTGAGACCCTGGGGATCGGGTGCTCTGTGGGCAGAGGGTGCCCCAACTTCTAGGGGGACCTCTCCTCGGAGGGGGCATCTCCTGTCCTGGCCCCGTCAAGAGCCTTCCCTTTCATCGTTACAAATGCAGCTTCCTCCTCTCCCGGGGAGTCCGCGTCCCATTTCTCTCTGAGCTGCCACCCTCCCCAGCCCACCCGACCTCTCCCTCCCACGAACCCCCAGACCCAAAAGGTGGGGGGAGGGGGGCATAAAGGCTGGGTTTTCTAGCATTCTGTCCTCTCCTTCAGAGAGAGCTGACAAAAAGAAGCTTCTGGATGTTGCTCTCGGGCTGAAACTCCTGCCTCAGTTTCCCCTACCCGGATCCAGGCTCTGGGGAGGCAGAGTGAGCGGCCAGCCTGCCAGCACGGGGTGAGGATGGGAACCACAGACTTTCCACCCTCCCTCCTCCCTCCCGGACCCGCTCAGTCCTCCGATCCCGATCCCGAGCCCCATCCCGGGACTCCCTACCTGTCCCCGGCGGTGCGGGCGGCCAGCCCGGTGCTGTCTGGTCCGGAGCCCGGGACCCTCCCCGAGTGGCTCCGACCCAGCGGGCTCCCCCGCCGCGCCCGCCCCTCTCCGCGCCCCGGGGAGCGCGGCCGCCGGCCAGCGCGGGAGGGAGCGCAGCCGGGGGTCCGGGGTCCGAGCTCCGGGAGGCCCGGGAGGGAGCGTGCAGCCGCTTCCTCCGCGCCGGGCCGCCCCGCCTGCCCCGGGCAGCGGGCGGGGGCGCAGCGGCCCCTGGCGGCCGGGCTGGACGCGGGACGAGAGGACCCGGCTGGAGTGGTTGGAGGAGGGCGCACATCCCTCTGCGGGCTGGGGTCCCTCAGAGAGGGTCCCCCAAATCCTCCAGGGGGTGCGGCTTCCCCGGGGTGGGGGCGCTGAGTGTGAGCAGTGATTGCGCAGACCCTCAGGGCGTTTGAGCCTCGGAGATTCTGTAACTGCACTGTCTAATACTGCAGCCACTCACCGCATTGTAGTTTTAAAAAATATGCTATATTTTATTGATTTTTTTACAGAGAGGAAGGGAGAGGGATAGAGAGTTAGAAACATCAACGAGAGAGAAACATCGACCAGCTGCCTCCTGCACACCCCCACCTGGGGATGTGCCCGCAACCAAAGTACATGCCCTTGACCGGAATCAAACCTGGGACTGAGCCAAACCAGTTTCGGCTGTTATGTAGTTTTAAAATGTAAATAGAAATCAGCCCAGCTGGTGTAGCTCAGTGGTTGAGCCTCCACGTAGGACCCAGGAGGTGACAGCTGGATTCCCCGTGGGAGCAGCTGCCAGGTTGCCGGCTCACTCTCCTGGAGTGGGTGTGCAGGAGGCAGCCAATGTATCATTTTCATCATTGGTGTTTCTATCTCTCTCCCTCCTTCTCAGAAATCAATAAAACTATACTTAAATAGAAATAGAAATAAAATAAAATTTAAAAACGGAGATTCTCGTTTGCACTCACCACATCTGGAGTGCTCAGTAGCCGCAGGGAGCTCGGCGCTCCTGGATGGGGCACAAACGCTGGAGCACATTCTCGCCATGGCACACAGTGAGGGGTGTGAACACCAACGTGGGGACCAAATCCTCGAGACCCAGTTTCTTCGTCATAAAAACTGCGACGTAATTGCAATTTTGCAATCTCTGCAGGGGAAGATGTTGGATGTGCACGAGAATTAGACAGATGGGAGAAGGTGGTAGTCTGTGATTTTGTCTCAGGAGGAGAGACAACTCTTAGGTTAGGAGGGCTTTGGGGTCAGGGAAATGGAGAGGGAAAAGGCAGGAGGGAAAAGCTCAATTCTGAGCTCTGAGCCGCTGCATGTGGCCTGGATAACCGGGCCGTAAGGATGCCCAGCCCCCTCCCTGGCTCAGGCCTGACACTGAGCCTCATTTCTTTCTTAGCAGAAGAGAACATCTCACAAGCCTGCTTCTTCACAATCCTCTCCCACCCCCGCACCCCCACCCCCCACCCCCGCTCCTCCTTTTCCTTCTCCATCTCTGCTGCCTCAGGGAGCCTTCTCACCAGGTTCTGGGTCAGTCTGAGGAGGAGGAGCGGGAGGTTCCTGATGCCAAGAACAGGAAGTGAGAGATTCAGGGAGTGGAGAGCCTGAGTGAGGATTTGGCTCTGGCCAGCAGGCTGCTCTGGAGCCCGGGAGAGCTGTTGACATCCCTGCTGACCATCTGGTGCTGGAACCAGGGCTCCCCGGGCCTGGCCCTGTGGTCCCCGAGTGCGGCCACACCCCGCTGGGTGCTGCAAAGCCCAGGGATTGGGAGCTGGGCGACACAGAGTCGTGGTTAGCAACCTGTCCCAGAAACACTGAATAATAAAAATAGCCAGGCTGTTATATTTTGTCTCAGTCTCTGGCTTGCTGCTGATGCCGCTGAGCTGAGCATGGGCTCAGACAGGAAGGAAGGAAATGCCCACAGCAGCAGCTGCGGTGAGTGCAATTAAAAAATAAAATAAAACCCATTTGAATGAGCTGCCGGTGCCGCTCGACGTGCTATGGACTGATTTGTCTTCTTCTTCTTGTGACTTCTTTTCCTCTGGCTCTCTCTGGCCTGAGTGCAGGCGTCACTACAGAAAGCCTGGAAACCGGAACGGCCATGGTGAGGTTTCTATTTGAAAGCTACTCTTCTGGGGGCACAGGTGAGCCCCCGGACAGAGAGGATGATGGTCAGAGCCTGGAGGTGGAATCCCAACCGTGACCCGGGTGCAAGTGGCCCTGAGGGCTACCCCTGACTTGCGTTAGGGCCACAAGGGCCTTGTCTCCATTTGGACTGGGGGGGGGGGGGGGGGGTTGTGATCAACTCCGGGATTCCAGTCCCCCCTGCCCGTGAGGGAGCTTAGCCTGGCCTCTGTCGCCCCCTGATGGCAGATGCAGAACTTGTCCAACACCCCGGACTGCTCCCAGCCTCTGCCTGAACCCCCCCTCTCTCATAACATTCTCCTCCCTCTTAAGCCTTCCTCCTGATCCCCACAAAACCAGCACGGTTCTTCAGGCAGAATCGCTTGGGCGTCCAGGGGCTGACAGGAGTGGGACCTCTTAGGGCAAGCCATGTAAAACGACAGGAGCGTCATCCGTAAAGTGAAAAAATAAAAAATAAAACCCATTGGAGCCCTCGCCGGTATGGTTCAGTGGATAGAGCGTTGGCCTGAGGACTCAAAGGTCCCAGGTTCGATTCCCGTCAAGGGCATGCACCTTGGTTGCAGGCACATCCCCAGTAGGGAGTGTGCAGGAGGCAGCTGGTCGATGTTTCTCTCTATCCCTCTCCCTTCCTCTCTTTAAAAAAATCAATAAAAAATATTAAAAAAAGATTTGAAGGTTGGTGTTCGGTATACATGGCCTCATGTGTGGGCAGTACTTTGCAGAGGGCGAGAGTCCTCATTACGGTAATTCCTGTTCTCACTCCGGCTGTGGCCGGGGGTCCGGAGACAGACCGTGGAGGAGGCGTGGCCGCTAAGCAACCGGATCCAGGCGGTCTTCACGGAGCCCGGGGGCCAGCGGCGCCTCCGCTCGGCCTGCTCGGCTCCAGCCTGCATGGCCACCACTCCCGCATCACACCCCCATCACAACCCGCATCACAACCCGCATCACACCCCCGCATCGCACCCCCGCATCACCCCCCCCCGAATCACACCCCACATCAACCCCCGCATCGCACCCAGCTCCCGCCTGCAGCCCCACCCGGAGGCGCTGTCACACCCAGCGCTCCGCGCCCCGCGGCCCAGGGGCAGACAGGAGTGTGACTCATTGGCTGTGGGACCTCTTAGGGCAAGCTGTGTAACATTAAAAGACAAAATAAAACCCACGTGAGCCCCAGGCGGTGCGGCTCAGTGGACAGCGATGGCCCGAGGACTCAGGGGTCCCCGAAGCGGCTGGCGGCGCTCGGAGCAGCTGACCGGCCGGCCCGTCCCCGTCCCCCTCCGGGCAGGCCGGCCCGGCCGCTAGGAGACCCCGCCCTCCGTCACAATGGGGCGGTTCCAGCCCCGGTCCGCTCCGGAGCCCGGCGAACCGGGGCTGCTGCGCTCAGGGCCCTCCTCGCCGCAGCGGACCGGTCCGGCCCCCCCAAACCCCCAAAGAGCCGGAGGCGGGGCCAGCGGAGCGGGGGCGGGGCCGGAGCAGCGGGGGCGGGGCCGGGAGCAGCGGGAGGCGGGGCCAGCGGGGCGGGGCGGGGCCGGAGCAGCGAGAGGCGGGGCCGGCGGGGCGGGGCGGGGCGGGGCCGGAGCAGCGAGAGGCGGGGCCGGCGGGGCGGGGCGGGGCGGGGCCGGAGCAGCGCCGCCCCGGGCCATGGGGCGGGGCCGCGGCGGCGGGCGGGGCCGGGCGGCAGCATGCTGAGCCGGGTGCGCTCCGCCGTGGCGCACCTGGTGAGCTCGGGGGGCGCCCCGCCCCCGGGCCCCAAGTCCCCGGACCAGCCCGAAGCCACCTCGCTGCTGCCCGCCGTGCCCCCGGAGGCGCCCGGGAGCCCCCCGGCCAAGGCGGGGAGCGCGAGCGGGAGCGCGGCGGCGCCCGCAAAGGCGGCGGAGGCTCGAGCGAGCTTCTCGCGCCCGACCTTCCTGCAGCTGAGCCCCGCGGGGCTGCGCCGCGCCGACGACCACGCCGGCCGCGCCGTGCAGAGCCCCCCGGACACCGGCCGCCGCCTGCCCTGGAGCACGGGCTACGCCGAGTGAGCGAGCTGCGTCCCCGGGGCGCACCCTGGTCAGGGGCACCCCGCCCCCTCCCCTCGGCATCCCGGGAGCTGGGTGCACCGACCCCGCCCCGCCCCGCCCCGCCACTGGGTGCCAGCAGCCCCTTCCCCCAGACCCCTCGCAATCGGTGACCCCGGGCTGCGGGCCGCCCTCTCCCAGCCTCCCTCCAGCCGGTGGGCGCGGTGGGTGCCGCCTTCCCGGGACCTCCAGCCGGTGGGCGCGGCGGGTGCCGCCTTCCCGGGACCTCCAGCCGGTGGGTGCGGCGGGTGCCGCCTTCCCGGGACCTCCAGCCGGTGGGCGCGGTGGGTGCCGCCTTCCCGGGACCTCCAGCCGGTGGGCGCGGTGGGTGCCGCCTTCCCGGGACCTCCAGCCGGTGGGTGCGGCGGGTGCCGCCTTCCCGGGACCTCCCGGGTCTCAGGCTCCCCTCGCCGCCGCCCGGTTCTCCCCGGAGGCGGGGGACCCGCGGAGGATGAATGAATCGGCCGGTTCTCGGTCCGGCCCGGGTTCTAGCCGCGAAGGGAGGGGAGGTTCCCAGGAGCCGAAGCCTCTCTTCCTAGAGGCGGATGGCGGCCGCGGAGACCCGTCCCGGACCTCCCGACCCCCGCGCCCCAGTTCCCGGCCCCTCTCCCCGCCCCGTCCCCCTCCGCGCCCAGAAATAGCCGCGACGCCGGCGGCCGCGCTCCCCGGGCCGGGGCGGGGCGGCGGGGCGGCGGGGAGCCCCTCTGAGCGCCCTCCTGGCGCGGAGGGGCCCGCGAGGGGCGGCCCGCGGGCTCCCGGCTCTGTGTCCGGTTCCTGTCTGTGCTGGGCGAGCGGAGCACCCAGGGCGATGGGGTGCTGCCGGCCTCGCCGAGGGGGCGGTGGCAGGGGGACCCGCGGCCGCCCCGCCCCGCCAGCTGGTTACCTTCCTGTTTGGGAAGCGCTGGTGGTGCGGGGACTCCTGCGCAGGCCAGGTGGACTCTCCCCCAGCCCCATCTCAGTTCCTCTTCCCGGACCGGGCCGGAGCGCTTCCTCCCCCAGAGCAGCGGAAACTTTCCCTGCGGTTTTAGGATGAGGGCGGGCGCGCCCAGGAGGGTGGGGTGCTGTGCACCCGGCGCCAGAGGAATCGATTGGGTTTCGGGTGGGAAGTGGGGTCTTGACAGGCGGGGAAGTAAGACCTCATGCTCCCAGCAGGCGTCCCCCTCTCCCCCCCCCCCCCACCTCTCCCTCCGCCCCCAGCACGCTCAGGGATGCCCGCTTGGCCAGGGATGGGAACCTGAGGCAGACAGTCCTGCTGCCGTCCTTCCCGTGGGGCCTGACACCCAGACAGAACTCCCTGTGCCTCGCCCTGCCTCCCTTCTCCTCCTCACCCTGGCCCGGATCCCAGGTGGCCTTGACCTTTCTGGGCTTGGCCAGCAGGCCAGAGAGTGTGTCTGTCTGAGGCGGGGGTTATTCCAGGCCGTGGTCTGGTGGTGTCCAGCCTGATGCGGCCACTCTGGCCTGGCAGGGTCATCAACGCTGGCAAGAGCCGGCACAATGAGGACCAGGCGTGCTGCGAAGTGGTGTACGTGGAAGGCCGGAGGAGCGGCTCCGGCGCCCCCAGGGAGCCCGGCCCCGGCCAGGTAAGCCCCCAGCACCCTCCAGAGGCAGCAAGGCACCTCTGCCCAGTGGTTCCAGGCATCTGGTTTTAAATCTGAAACAAGCCAAGACCCACCTCCTCCCTCCCCAGCTTTCTGTCTTTGGCTCAGAATCTCTATCTGGCATCGATTCCACCACGTCAGTCTGAATGTAGTTTTCCACTTACAATGTATAATAGAAAGAAGCACGTGCATGTATGGATGCTTCGATTAATCACCGGTGCTTATTTTTGCATTGGTGATTAATTAACACATCCATAAATACTTGAGCATCCTCCCAGTTTGGCTTTTCTGATGCTTGACTTCCTGATTCAATCTAGGCCCTTGGGAAACGGGTGAGTAAATCTAACATTCTTCTATTTCCAAGCTCCGACCTCCTCTCTCACGTGTGTGTGTGTGGATGCCCGGGGGCTTGCTCTTCTCCCTGCATAAAACACACCCACCCATGCCAAAACTGGCTTGGCTCAGTGGACAGAGCATTGGCCTGTGGACTGAAAGGTCCCAGGTTCGATTCCGGTCAAGGGCATGCACGTTGGTTGTGGGCACACCTCCAGAACTGGGTGTGCAGGAGGCAGCTGATCGATGTTTCTCTCTCATCGATGTTTCTAACTCTCTATCCCTCTCTCTTCCTCTCTGTAAAAAAATCAATAACATTTCTTTAAAAAAACAACAACAGAAAACACACCCACCCATCACTCCTCTCCACTCTTCCTCCCCCAGGGACTCTGCTTCTACTACTGGGGTCTGTTTGACGGGCACGCGGGGGGTGGAGCTGCTGAGGTGGCCTCCAGGCTCCTGCACCGCCACATCCGGGAGCAGCTGAAGGACCTCGTGGAGATCCTGCAGGACCCCTCGCCACCCCCCCTCTGCCTCCCATCCACCCCGGGGACCCCGGGTTCCTCGGACCCCCCTCACTTGGTTGGTCCTCACTCCTGCTGGCCTTCACAGAAGGAAGTGACCCATGATAGCCTGGTGGTGGGGGCCATTGAGAGTGCCTTCCAGCTCATGGTGAGTGGGCGGCCAGGGCCGAGGGCCTGCCAGGTCACTTCTGTGTGGGCGTCAGGTGGCCTCGGGGTCGGGGGGGACCCCGAGCACCTACACCACCTGTGAAAGCCTGATCCTTGGGTCAGAGGGGGAGGGGGAGGGGGCATTCACGCATGTCTTCCCTCCGTCCTCCAGGGCGGCGTGGCTGGGCTGGTTGACTTTGGATGGAGGGGCTTGGCAGTGCGCCTGGGGGTCTTCTTCATCCACCCCCTCTGACCCTTCCCGCGTGACAGGATGAGCAGATGGCCCAGGAGCGGCACGGCCACCAAGTGGAGGGGGGCTGCTGTGCCCTGGTTGTGGTCTACCTGCTAGGCAAGATGTACGTGGCCAATGCGGGCGACAGCAGGTATGGGGGAACGGAAGAGAGAGAGGGGGTGGGTGTTAAGAATCAAAGAGGGAGGAGGTCAGGAGACAGAAGGAAGGGCCACGTGGGGAGGAAAGATAGGGGTGTGGATGCTATCCTGTTTCCCCAAAAATAAGATAGTGTCTTATATTAATTTTTGCTCCCAAAGATGCGCTGGGTCTTATTTTCAGGGGATGTCTTATTTTTCCATGAAGAAGAATACAGTACACATTTATTGTTAAATGAAAATAAAGGAAATTTATTACCTGTATACGGTACGGTAGTACGGTAGTTGTCCACACAAACCAGACAAACTGTGAATCCTACAGTATCAAGAATGTACTCGTTTTTTCAATGACAATCATGTCATCTTATGGAACATCATCAGAACAATCCAATCCCTGAATTTCCTGGTGAATTTCTTGTGACTCCAAATCTCTCATGTTTAGCAATAGCATTCTGAGACAGAGCCTGGGGGGGGGGGACTTATTTTCGGGGGGATGCCTTATATTTCACTCAGAAGGAAACCTGTAAGTAGGACTTATTTTCGAAGGATGTCTTATTTTCGGGGAAACACGGTAGATCCTAAGGGTCCCTTATGGGGAAGGCCTGGTCTTCCTGGAATTCTCCACCAGGGGGCGGAAGAGAGCCAAGCCCCACACCTTTCCCTTCTCTGGGCAGGGCCATCATTGTCCGGAATGGTGAGATCATTCCAATGTCCCGGGAATTCACCCCGGAAACGGAGCGCCAGCGCCTTCAGCTGCTGGTGAGCATGACCTGAGCTCCTGCCTCCCATTCTCGGTTGAGTCTTCTTGTGCCTGTTTGTACCTCGCACCCTGAGGGCTCCCCACCACCACCACAGGGACAGCCCCTCACCGAGGAGTGCGGAGCCCAGCGGGGGCCGGTGGAGGACGGAGCAGGAGGGAGTGTGGGTGCTCCGTGCTCCCGAGGGGGCCCGGCTGAGGAAGGAAGTGGAGGCAGAGGCCCTGAAAGGCAGTGTGACGCAGAGCTCCGAGCCCTGGCCTGGGAGCTGGGGTTGAGTCCTGGTTCCAGGGCTTTGCTAGTTGAGTGACTCTGGACAATCCCCTTCGACTTGTCCCTGTGGTTCCTGCCTGAAGGGCTGCAGAAAACGAGTTACTGCCTGTTCACATTAGACATTGTGTGGGGCTGCCATAATCACCAGGCCGTGCCGTCAGCCTAATACCTACCCCCGGCCCTCTGCTCATGCCTGGCCACTCCGGGCCCCAGGGCTTCCTGAAGCCAGAGCTGCTGGGGTCCGAGTTCACCCACCTGGAGTTCCCCCGCCGAGTTCAGCCCAAGGAGCTGGGCCAGAGGATGCTGTACCGGGACCAGAACATGACCGGCTGGTAATACTTCCCTCAGAGCTGGGCCGGTTCCCATGGCAACGCAACCGGGCCCTGGCTGGGCTGACAGCAAGGTGGAAGCCGGAGGCTGGGCCCGGCTGGGAGCTGGCGGGGAGGAGGTGGCCCTTCTGAGGGGTTTTCGTGAGGAGCGCGGCTCCCCCGGGAGAGGGGCTTTGATGCCTGGGTGATGCCTCCTCTGCTCCCCCCTCCCCAGGGCCTACAAACACATCGAGCTGGAGGACCTCAGGTTTCCTCTGGTCTGTGGGGAGGGCAAAAAGGTAAACCCCTCTCCTGTAGAGGACCCGCCAGGAGTTGTCCCCGGAGGACAGGGGAGGGAGGGGCCTGGTTCCAGAGCCCGGGAGGGAGCCCGTGTGGGCAGCGCCCCTCCCTCCTCCTGTTCAGGCTCGAGTGATGGCCACCATCGGGGTGACCCGGGGCCTGGGAGACCACAACCTCCGGGTCTGCAGTTCCAGCCTGCCCATCAAGCCCTTCCTGTCCTGCTTCCCGGAGGTGAGCCCTCCTCCCCCCCGCCTCTCCCTCCGGAGCCCGGGCTGGCCCTGGCCCGGCTCCCCTTCCTCGGAAGCTCCCTCTCCACCCCCTTCCCCTCCAGGTGCGCGTGTACGACCTGACGCAGTACGAGCACTGCCCGGACGACGTGCTGGTGCTGGGGACGGACGGCCTGTGGGACGTCACCAGCGACGCCGAGGCCGCGGCCACGGTGGACAGGGTGCTGTCCACCTACGAGCCCAACGACCCCAGCAGGTAGGGGTTGGACGGGCATCGAGGGGTGACGATGGGGGAGGAAGGGGCCGAGGGGAGCAAGGAGGGCCTGTGTGTCTGCCTCCCCTCGGCCACGCTGGTACATACATGACTGTGCACGCGTGCTCCTGCCAGGTACACAGCGCTGGCCCAAGCCCTGGTCCTAGGGGCCCGGGGCACCCCCCGGGACCGTGGCTGGCGTCTCCCCAACAACAAGCTGGGTTCCGGGGATGACATCTCTGTCTTCGTCATCCCCTTGGGAGGGCCCGGCAGCTACTCCTGAGGGGTCCAGGCCCTGACCCTCCCCCCCCCCCACCCGCCAGCCCGGCCTCTCCACGCTTGATCCTCTCCCAGCCCAGATTCTGGACTTAAACCTCCAGCCTGGCCTCCTTTGGTGGCAATTTAACTGAGGAAGAGGTGTCCGTTAGATCCCAAATCACAGCTACTGACAAATAAACCAGATGGATAAAAATGTGTCCTCATTTAAAAAAAAAAAAAATGTGTCTTCATTTCTTTGAGTAGAAATCGAAAAGGTCACAGAAAGGTCCTTGGGGGGGGGGGGAGAGAAAGTATGCCAGAGCTGTCCTGGTGTACAAGCGTTTCCTGTTTGCCCCCTTATTCCTACCCCCAGTGACACAAAAATGTCCTGTCCCCAGTTTCTGTCTCCCCCGCTTTGCTCTTCCCACTCCACGCACTGTCCTCACCCACCTGCTGCTGGCATCCAAGTGGCACATCCAGCCCAGACCTCTCCTGAGCTTTAGACCCCCACGTCCCCCTCATGTACAGAACATGGAGGCATCCCCCAGGCACCGCAGCTCAACATGCCTTGGACTGAACTCGCCACTTTCTCGCCACCCATGTGCCTTCTGTCCCGTCATCTCAGCCGTTGAAGTTGGAAATTGGTCTAGGAACTTGTCACCCTGGCTTCCGTCTCTTCAAGCTAACCACTATTTAAAAAAAAAAAAAAAAAAAAAAAAAAATATATATATATATATATATATATATATATATATATATATATTTTTTTTTTACAGAGAAGAAGGGAAAGGGACAGAGAGCTAGAAACATCGATGAGAGAGAGTCATTGACCAGCTGCCTCCTGCACACCCCACACTGGGGATGTGCCCGCAATCAAGGCACATGCCCTTGACCGGAATCGAACCCGGGATGTTTCAATCCGCAGGCCGACGCTCTAGTCTATCCACTGAGCCAAACGGGTTTCGGCATAACCGCTGTTTTTGATTATATATTTTAAAAACATTTTCTATTTCTCCACTCATGGCTGCCCCTGATGCCAGTACCTTAGTGTTTTTACTGCATTAGCTTCCTAATGCGTCTCTCATCCCTGTCTCCGGGCCACTCCCCTGTTTTCCCCTAATAGACCCGGGACATAGCAGACAGTGTCCTTTCTGCAGAGTGAGTCTGAGCCGGCTGTTCCCCTGAGAGGACATTTCTGTGGCTCCTTCCTGCCATCGAGAAAAACACTCGTTCCTGAGGGTGGTGACATACAGGGGCCTCCATGATCTGGCCACGGCTTCCTCCTCCAGCCTCACCACCTACCACCACCACCCTCTCTTGGGGTTTCCTTTCCGTGACTGTGGCCTGTGGTAGCTCCAACTGTTTAAAATCTAAAATCTAGCTGAAACCGGTGTGGCTCAGTGGATAGAGCGTTGGCCTGCGGACTGAAAGGTCCCGGGTTCGATTCCGGTCAAGGGCATGTACGTTGGTTGCGGGCACATCCCCAGTAGGGGGTGTGCAAGAGGCAGCTGATCGATGATTCTCTCTTATTGATGTTTCTAACTATCCCTCTCCTTTCCTGTCTGTAAAATATCAATAAATTATATAATATATTTTATATATATATATATATATATATATATATATATATATATATATATATTGATTTCAGAGAGGAAGGGAGAAGGAGAGAGAGCTAGAAACATCAATGATGAGAGAGCATTATTGATTGGCTGCCCCCTGCGGGCCCCATATCTGGGATCGAGCCTGCAACCCAGGCCTGCGCCCTGACTGGGAATCGAACCCTGACCTCCGGGTTCACAGGTCTACGTTCAACCCTTGAGCCATGCAGGCCGGGCTAGACTGTAAGTTCTTGGAAGGCAGAGATTGATCTGAACTGAGCGCACATCTCTTAAGTCCGCACTCAAGGCCTGGGGACCAAAGTGCTCGGACCTGGGCTTCGTTTATTAAGTGTGGGTTGCACTTCGGCTCCTAACATTCATTCACTCAGCAGATAACCTGGTGAAACCCATTGCTGTGCCCCACACGGCGGGGAGGGACAGGATGGAAGGGCACGGGGCCGGCAGGGAGAAAGCACCAGCTTGGGAGCCGCACTGACCCAGTGTCTGAATTCTTGCTGAATCACATAGAAATGGCCAAAGTCGAGGCAAACCACTAGGCTTCTCTGAGCCTCAGTTTCTCGAAGGCGAAGGGCCTGGGTACACTTACCCAAAGGCCTACGGTGCGCAGTAGGAGCGCGGGGCTATGCAGTGCGCCCAGTGCACGCTAACGACATGTCCTCACCTTCCGCCCACCTCCTCAGCCCCTCAGCCATCTGTCGGGGAAGGACACACACGTGAAGGTAGATTCCCAACGCGTTCACTCAGCCCTGGCGGCACCGGAATCACGCTCTTCGGATGGGAGGGTAGATAGGTAGGTAGGGAGGGAGCTAGGAGGATAGGGAGGTAGGTAGGGAGAGGGGGGGGAGAGGGGGTGGAGGGGGGGGGGGGGAGGGGGGGCGGGAGGAGTTGGACTCCTGCGAAGTCCAGGCGAGGGAGAAGGAAGAAAATCGTGAAGCGGGCCGCTGGCCCGGTCTCAAAGATTCTGGAAAGTTCTCAGGACTGGGGTGGGGGTGACCCTGGGCTGCACAGACCCTCCCGCGGGCCCCCGGCAGTGCGGCCACGCGGGGGCAGCAGCGGCCTCTCCGACCGACCGCGCCCGGGCGCCGGGCAACTTCCCCGACGCCGGGCGCCCGGGGCCGGGCAGCGGGGCAGCGGGGCAGCGGGGCAGCGAGGCCGGGGTCCGGGGTCCGGGGGGAGGGCCGCCCGCGCGCCGCCCGCGCCTCCAGCCCTCGCAGCTCCTCGGACCCCGGCCGCGGGGGCCCAGGCCCGGATCGGACAGGCGGGGCCCGGCCCGGCCCGCCCCCTCCCCGCCCCTTCCCTCCTCTCCTCTCCCCAGCCGTCCCCACCCTCCTCCCCTCCTCCCCTTCTCCCCTCCCCTCCTCCCCTCCTCCCCTCCTCCCCTCCCGCCCCTCCCGGGGGCGGAGGGCGGGGCGCGGCCCTGGGTCAGTCTCTGCCTCGGGCACCGGCCGCGCAGCTGGAGGCGGCCGAGCGGAAGGTACCGGGCCCCGGGCTGGGGTGCGGGGTCCGGGCTGGGGTGCGGGGGCCCGGGCTGGAGTGCGGGGGCCCGGGCTGCGGTGCGGGGGCCCGGGCTGCGGTGCGGGGGGCCGGGCTGCGGTGCGGGGGCCCGGGCTGGGGTGCGGGGGCCCGGGCTGGGGTGCGGGGTACGGGGCTGGGGTGCGGGGGGCCGGGCTGGGGTGCGGGGGCCCGGGCTGGGGTGCGGGGGCCCGGACTGGGGTGCGGGGGGCCGGGCTGGGGTGCGGGGGCCCGGGCTGGGGTGCGGGGTACGGGGCTGGGGTGCGGGGGGCCGGGCTGGGGTGCGGGGGCCCGGGCTGGGGTGCGGGGGCCCGGGCTGGGGTGCGGGGCTCCAGGGAGAGCACCCCGTCCGCCTTCCCGCCCTCCGGACCGGCGTCTGGCCGCGCGGGGTCCCCTCCCCAGGTGCGGCCGGGGCCCCTCCCGGGGCCGAGCGGAGCCTCCCCTCCGTCCAGCCCGGACCTGCCGCCGGCGGGCGGAGAACTTGGTCCCGGGAGAGGCCGGGAGCCCGGGCGCCGGGAGGCCCGAGCGGGGTGGGGCGCGGGTGCGGGTGCGGGGCCGGGCCGAGGCGGGGAAGGGGGTCCCCCAGGCGGGCCGGGATGGCGGGGAGGGAAGGGGGTCCCCCAGGCGGGCCGGGATGGCGGGGAGGGGAAGGGGTGACCTGCGAGGCTGCCGCTGCCCTGCGGGCTGGACGCCGCCCTGGACGGTCCTGGAGCCGCCCGGCCGGGGTGGGAGGGACCCAGCTCCTTTGTGTGTGTGAGTGTGTGTCTCTGTGTTTGTGTCTGTGTCTATATGTGTGTCTGTGTGTGTGTGTGTCTGCATGTCTGTATGTATGTCTCTGTGTGTCTGTGTGTGTGTGTCTGTGTGTGTGTGTGTCTGTGAGTGTGTGTGTGTCTGTGAGTGTGTGTGTGTCTGTGTGTGTGTGTGTCTGTGTGTGTGAGTGTGTCTGCGTGTCTGTGAGTGTGTGTGTGTCTGTGAGTGTGTCTGTGTGTGTCTGTGTGTGTCTGTGTGTGTCAGGATCTCCTTTCTTCCCACCCTCCCCCTCCCCGTCCCCCACTTGGTCTGGGCTGGGAGACCCTCCACCGAGTTCCGGTTGTAAAGTTGAGGATCTGGATACCGGATCCCGCCCAGGCCCAGGCCAGACCTCCGGGCGTTGGCAGGACACGGCGCCCGGGGCCCCAGGCCTCTGGGAACGGAGAGTGAGGCCGTGGGTGTCTGCCTTCCCTCGGGGGAGGCCCAGGAGCTCCAGGCCCCATTCCTGCCCCCCCCCCCGCCCCGGCCCCCATCTGTCTGTGCGGCCGGGTCTGGGCTGCTGGCCTTGGTCCGCTAAGAGCCGGCCGGCCGGCCGCTCCCCTGGCCCAGCACAGCCTTCGGGCAGGGGCTCCAGCCTCGGGGTGTAGGCCCTGGTCCCGCTGCCCGTGCCACCCAGACTGCCCTGCCGAGGGCGGGCACGGGTACCCCGAGCCTAAGCCGCTGGTGATGGCCCTGCATCCACGTCCGGCTGCTCCCCGGCCTGTGTCCACACCGCTGACCGTGGGCCTCGGGGGAGGGCTGGCCACCAGAGAGTGGCTTACCGTGCTTGGAGGTCTGCCCTCTTCCTGTCTTTTGGGGCATCAGGGACAGAGCCCCCTTCCAGGCGGAGAGAGTGTGGCTGTGTACGGGCAACTAGAACCTCTCTCTCTCTCTCTCTCTCTGCTTCCCTCATCCCAGTTCGTGTGCGAAGGGGAGGCCACCCCGGAGCCTGGGGCTGGAGTATCCGCTTCCTACAGGCAGTCAGGCCGGGGCGAGAGGCTTCCTACAGGCAGACAGGCTGGGGCGAGAGGCTTCCTACAGGCAGACCAGGGCAGGGGTGCGAGGCGGCGGTGTGTGGGGAGAGAAGGAGTTCAGCCCAGTTTGACAGGATGTGGGACAAAGAGAAAAAGCCAGGTTTGGGGCCGAGATCGGGTTACCATCTCCCTCTCCCTGAGCGACTCGCTGCCTGTTTGCTGCTGGCTGGGCCTGGCCCTCATTTGTCTCCGCGCTGGGCGCTCCTCCCAGCCCCAGGCCTAGCAGCCCGGCCTCCCTCTTCCTCTGGGCCTGGGAGGGCCAGCCCCTCTCCCCTGGGGGGGGGGGGGCAGGGAGGGAGGCTCAGCTCAGGGGCCGGGACGCCGGGAAGGTGTGCCGAACTGATGCCCGCTGGTGTGTGCTGGGGCGTGGGGGGGCGGGGGGCATGGAAACCCCAGGAAGCTGACTCCTGCCCTGAGTCACAGGGAGGGGTGGGCAGGGCCCGGGGCGAACTGGCTGGACGGACGGAGGGGAGGCAGGGGCCTCCCCGGGGGATCCCTCTCCGCTCCCTCTCCCTCTCCGATGTGCGGCTCCCGCCCGCCACAGTGCGGTCATTGTCCCCCGCCTGAGGCCGAGTGACCCAGCGGGCTGCCAGGCCCGGAGGAGGGGGAGGGGGCTGTGGGCACCGCGGGGACTGAGGCTCCTTTGTGTGACGGGGCTGTGGGGACCGGGACCGGGTGGGCCGTCCGGTGCCCCTCCCTCTGCCCCGTCCCACCTCCTCGGGGCGGCACGTAGGCTCCATGGAGTCCCACAGCCCCGCCCAGGGCCCCGTCCCTGTGACTGCCGAGTGCGTGCGTGAGCCTCCCTTCCCAGGACCATCTCCACCTCCCTGCCAGGCGGCTGGGGACCGAGGGAGATGACTTTGGTCACAACAATCCCCCCTCCCCCCAATTTCCCCTCCCCACCCACCGCCTGGCCGCCTGCCTGTCCTCCCGGCCCAGGCCCTGGGAGAGGAGCCGCGCTGTTGGTGACCGGGTGGGCATGGCTGAGCTGGGTGAGGGACAGCGTGTCCCAGATCGGATCAGAGCCCCGGGGACAGGTGAGGGCTGGCTCTTTGGACATGACCTGGAGCATCCCCTCAGGTGTCCGGGGGCCCCGGTGGGTGAGGGGGCTCGGTCAGAACTCAGGCTGGCTGGCTCCCGCTGGCTGGGTCTTCCCCCTCCCACTGCTGTGTTCTAACCCATGGGGGTGGGGTGGGGGGGAGACCTGACCCCGAGATAAGGAATTTCCAGCCCCGTTGCCCGACCAGTTGGTTCTGGGCAAGAACAGGCCTGAGCGAGCCCCGTGCCCCCCTCTTGCTGGACGCCTCGGCTCCCGGGGAGGGCTTGGGGGGCCGGGAGAAGTGCGTTTGGACTCACTGGGCCTCTCTCCCCCCCGCCAGCCCCAGCCATGGCCGCCATCCGCAAGAAGCTGGTGATCGTGGGCGACGGGGCCTGTGGGAAGACCTGCCTCCTCATCGTCTTCAGCAAGGACCAGTTCCCAGAGGTCTACGTGCCCACCGTCTTCGAGAACTACATCGCGGACATCGAGGTGGACGGCAAGCAGGTGAGGGGCGCCCCTTCCCCGCGGCCCTGGGGCCCCGCCCAGCAGGCCCTCCACCGCCACCGCCACCACCACCGCCACCCACCGGGGCCTCGCCGCCCGCCCCGCTGGCTCCGGTGACAGCCGGGCGGTGATGGCGCGGCCAGGACACCCAGACGCACCTCCCGGCCCCCTCCACCTCCGAGCTCCGAGCTCCCCCATGGGCAGAACGGGGGTGACGACGACGAGGCCTCCTTCACAGGGTCGTGGTGGGGACTCAGGAACCCTGGCGCTCACCGTGGCGGCTCCTAAGCGGCGCAGAGAGGAAGCGCTGGAGTCTCGGGGTTTAAAAACAAACATCTGCTCGGGGGTGGGTGACAGGGAGCGCGCTCTGCCTGGCCCGTGGCTGGGCGGCAGGTGCTCGGTGGGCGGCCTGGAGCCTCGGGGGCCGGTGGCTTCCGGGAGGCCCTGTGGGTGGCCGGGGCCCTCGGGCGGGCCGGCTGCTCACGGCCCTGTGTGTCAGGTGGAGCTGGCCCTGTGGGACACGGCCGGGCAGGAAGACTACGACCGCCTCCGGCCGCTCTCCTACCCGGACACTGACGTCATCCTCATGTGCTTCTCCATCGACAGCCCGGACAGCCTGGGTGAGGGCCCGGGGGGCGGGCGGGGGCCGGAACCCTTTGGAATCACCCAGCCAAGGTCGTGCTCTCGCTGTGGCTCATTCTGTCCTCGGGGGCGGGGAGGGGCGCAGAGGACCGTCTGCTTCCTTCCCCGGGGGCACGCCGGCCCTTCGGGGGGCTCCCGGGAGAGGTTTGGAGCTGTAAAAGGGGCTGTCAGGCTGAACACCCTCTGAGACTCTGCTGGGGGGAGGCCAGGGGCTGCAGGGGGGCGGGGGCTCCCTGGTCTGAGTGGAGGCACCAACACCTGCCGGGTCTTGCCTGTGCAGAGAACATTCCTGAGAAGTGGACTCCGGAGGTGAAGCACTTCTGCCCCAACGTGCCCATCATCCTCGTGGGCAACAAGAAGGACCTGCGGCAGGACGAGCACACGCGCAGGGAGCTGGCCAAGATGAAGCAGGTGGGCCCGGGGCGAGCCCTGCCCTGTCCGGGGGGGGGGGGGGGGGTGGCACCTGCCTCCCGCCCGTGAGGGAGGGCGAGGGGTGGCCCTCAGAACGAAGTGCCTTGTCCACGGTCACTGGGCATCTTGGTTTTTGCGTCTGTGGTTGGGCTGTTGAGAGGGACAAGAAAATAAACCCGTTATAATTGCCGAGAGGCCCAGAGGGAGGGAGCTGGCCCATCAGGGGGCCTGGTCAGTGGTCCTGCAGCCAGGATTCACTAATCAGAGAAAGCTGCCGGAGTGAGGAGCATGGACTACCCTGAGGGTAATCGCGCCAGGGTTTTACACGGGGCAGGTGTGGTCAGGTCCGTGTCAGGAACGTTTGTTCCTCTGGCAGCCGCCCGGCGGAGGTCGTGAGAGAGGAGGGAGGCAGGGAGGCCCGTTCGGAGGGGCCAGGTACCTACTCAGGTAACGGAGGGAGGGGTTTAGGGCGGGTCTAAGGCGGTGGAGAGAATTTTAACAAAAAACTTGCATCGTGGTTGCTGGTCCTGCCGCTGCCGCCCAGGGTGCTGGGCGTGGGTGCTGGGCGGGTTAGGGCTGGAGGTGTTTCTCGTTAGTACCCGAATGGGCGTGGCAGGGAGAGGCACCTGCCACCCGCTTCTCCTGACTTCTCGCCTCCCGTCCTCCCAGGAGCCCGTGCGGTCGGAGGAAGGCCGGGACATGGCCAATAGGATCAGCGCCTTCGGCTACCTGGAGTGCTCCGCCAAGACCAAGGAGGGGGTGCGGGAGGTGTTCGAGATGGCCACCCGGGCCGGCCTCCAGGTCCGCAAGAACAAGCGGCGGAGGGGCTGCCCCATCCTCTGAGCCCCCCGAGGCCCTTCCCAGGGGCGCAGGGACACCCCCAAACCCTCCCTCCTCCTGGGGCTCCGTGCCGAAGGCCCCCTCTTCCGGCTCCCTCCAGCCCAGGACTGCATCGGTCTCCCCCGGCCCCAGCCCCAGCCCCAGCGGTGGTGGCCTCGGCAGTGCCAGGCCCACCGGCCCTCCCTCAGGGCACTGGGAGCCGGGCTGTGCCCCGCCCGCCCGCCCGCGCCGGGAGCAGAGTTCTGCGGCTGCCTGGGCGCAGGGTGGGGCTCCGGGTCCCTTTGGCCTTGGCCTTGCACCGAGGATTGTCACACCAGCACTTTACACACTCGCGGCTCACGTGTCTGGGGAAGGGGGTTCGGAGGATGTAACCCAGAGGCCTGGGCCCTGGTATTTCTGCTTTAGGCAGATGCCCCGTCTCTGGCCCTACCTGCTGGGGCGCACGAAGAATAAAAGGGCCACAGGCTTCAAGGTGTACGCCGCAGCTTCCTGTCTCTCTCTTCTGGTCCCCGAGGTGCTGGCCTAGCCCCGTCTCTCCCCTTTCCCCGGCCGCTCACTAGGCCGGCCTGTTCGCACAGGCGGGGCTCCGGCAGGCCGGCCGGCAGGGTGGGGTCTAGGAGCCCGGATGAGGTCATGCCTGGCTCCGGGCCTCGGGGCGGGGGCGGGGCGTGGTCTGGAGCGGAGGCTAAACTTAGAAGCCTGCGGGTGGCTTCCCTGCCGCGGCCCACTGGGTTTCCTCCCCCGGCCGTGGGTGGGGGCTGGGTTCTGCTCAAAGGCGGGGTGGTGCGGCTTTGGGTGGCATCCCATCTTCCGTGGGGTCAGCTTGGGGGTTTGGGAAGCGGGGACCAGGCCAAGAAGACGACATGGAGGCGTTTGCATAGAACCAGACTTTGTTTTCAGTTCTTCTCACCCCCCCCAAACCCACATTGTTAGCAGCTTGTATCATTCGTCCCTGCAGGGGAGCGGGGGAAGGGCTGGGGTTGTAAACTCCCTCCCCCAGCCTTCCTGTCCCTCCGGGAGGCAGATCAGCTGGGTTTGGGTTCGGGCTGGGGCAGGGCAGCTGGGTGCTTAAGGCTTGGCCGGTGTGCGGAGGCCGAGGGCCGGGCCGGCTGCGTCTCGTCAGAGGTCGTTCCTCCACTCCGGCTCCACCTGCAGGGGCAGGTCGGCCTCACCCTCCAGGTCCTGGGAGAGGTAGTCGTGACTTTGGGGCCCTGGGGAGAGAGGAGGCGAGCTGAGCTGTCTTCCTGACCTTGGCGGCCCCAGCCGGCACCAGCCCGCCCCGGCCCAGCCGTACCTGAGGTAGAGAAGCTGAGCTTGCTCAGACCTTTGATTAAATCCTGTTCGTGCTGCGGGTCCACTTTGGAAGGGAAGGGGCACCCGGTGTAGCCCCCATTGTCTCTGCAGAAGTCCAGGAATCTGGGGGGACAGGGACCCTCACACACGTGTGCCTGGCCGAGGAGCACCCGCCGGGGCCTCTGGACAAGACGCTTAACCTCCGAGGGAGGGGCAGGTAACAGACGGGGGCGCCGCGAGGTGGACAGGTCTGGGTGAGCTGAGCCACAGCAGGTGGTTATACAGTAAGGTGACCAGCCAGCACGGACTTAGCTCAGTGGATAGAGCGTCGGCCTGCGGACTGAAAGGTCCCTGGTTCGATTCCGGTCAAGGGCATGCACCTGGGTTGTGGGTGCACCCCAGTGGGGGGTGTGCAGGAGGCAGCTGATCGATGATTCTCACGATGTTTCTCTCTATCCCTCTCTCTTCCTCTCTGTAAAAAAAAAAATCAATACAATTTATTAAAAGAATAAAATAAAAAATAAAGTAAGGTGAGCAGACGTCCCAATTTTGTTGTTGTTGTTAAATATTTTATCGATTTTTTACAGAGAGGAAGAGAGAGGGATAGAGAGCTAGAAACATCGATGAGAGAGAAACATCGATCAGCTGCCTGCCACCTGCACACCCCCTACTGGGGACGTGCCCACAACCCAGGTACATGCCCTTGACTGGAATCGAACCCGGGACCCTTCGGTCCACAGGCCGACGCTCTATCCACTGAGCCAAACAGGTTTCGGCAGACGTCCCGATTTTTAACAATGTGTCCCTCGGCCTTTTAAAAAAGTTTCCAAAAATTGGGACTTTTTTTAAAAACGCCGCTGGACACATTGTTAAAAACCGGGACTGTCCCGCCAAAAGCGGACGCCTGGTCACCCCGGGATAAAGAGCCAGCTGCCCTTTTGTTGGGGGTGGGGCGGGGCGTGGGGGGGAGGCTGGGGACGCTCACGCCTTCCAGTCGGAGTCGTGGCTCAGGAGCAGCGGGTTGCCCACCACGATGAGCAGGGCCTTGGCCCGGGTCACGGCCACGTTGAACCTCTGGAAGAAAGCGGGGCTGGCGTCACGGAGGGAGGGAGGGAGGGAGGGAAGGGCCCCTGAAGCGGGAAGAATGCCCGCCCCCCGGCCGCCCCCAGACCTTGGGGTTCTTGAGGAAGCCCAGGTTGAAGTCCAGGTCCAGCTGCACGAAGCTCTGGCTGCTCCGCACGGTCGAGATGATGATGACGCTGCGCTCCTGGCCCTGGAACTCCTCCACGGAGCCCACCTGCAGGGGAGGGCGGCCTGAGTCCCAGGGAGAGAGCGAGTGCCCTCACAGGGGCGGGGGGAAGGACCGGAGGGCGCCCTGGAAGCGGCTCCGGCGAAAGGGATAGGGGATGGAGAGGGTTCCGAGGGAAGAAACCATGGGCCCTGGCCCGTGTTGCTCAGTGGTTAGAGCGCGGGTCCTCACACCAAAGGATCGCAGGTTCGATCCCTGGGTCTGCTCGGGGTGCATGTGGGAGACAACCCATCGATGTGTCTCTCTCTCACATAGGCACATCGGTGTGTCCCTGTCCCCTTCCACTCTCTAAAAATCAACGGAGCCCTGACCGGTGTGGCTCAGTGGATAGAGCATCAGCCTGCGGACTCCAGGGTCCCAGGTTCGATTCCAGTCAAGGGCATGTACCTTGGTTGCGGGCACATCCCCAGTAGGGGGTGTGCAGGAGGCAGTTGATTGATGTTTCTCTCTCATCGATGTTTCTAATTCTCTATCCCTCTCCCTTCCTCTCTGTGAAAAAATCAATAAAATATATATATATTAAAAAAAAACAAACAATGGAAAAAAACATCCTTGGGTGAGGATTCAAACAAGGAAAAAGAAAACATGGTCACTCAGCAGTGTTTTTCAAACTCTCCCGAAGATAATCACTAAGTTCTGGTTTAAAAAAAAAGCACACAACCCAGACCTCCTGAATCAGACGTTCCAAGAGAGAACGTCTGCATACTTTTTAAAACATGTTTTTTGTTGACTTAAAGGAGAGCAGAAGGAAGAGAGGGAGAGGAGACAGACACACGGACGGGCTGCCTGCCGCATACTTCCTCCTGGGGACGGAGCCAGCAACCTGGGCGGGTGCCCCGACCGGGAATTGAACTGATGACCTCCTGGGACGATGCCCAACCAACCGACCGACCCACCCTGGCCCGGCCGGGACTCCGCGTCTTACGGGCTGGCCCCTGGCTGCCCACGCGATCACCTGCGGCGCTGGAAGCCGGCCGGCTGCCCTGGCTCTGCCCCCAGATGGCTGTGCTAATGGGCCGGGTGGGGCCTGGCACAGGCAGTGCCAAAGCTCTCCAGGTGATTCTTATCGGCTGCCAGCGCCGAGGAACGTGGCTGGGAGAGAGTGGGGGGGAGGGGAGGGCGGCGGGCGCTGTCTCAGGACGGGCCAGGCAGGCGGGGAGCCTGGACTTTATTCCCAGAGCAGAGGCCTCCAGCCAGCCCGGCCATAAGCACGGCGAGGGCTGTCTGCGAGACGTGCCGGCGTCCTGGCTGCACCCCGGACCGCACTGCGGGCCCGGCCGTTCAAAGTGAGCGCCGGGGAGACCCTGCTGGCGTTGGGAGGGGGGCGGGGGCAGGGGTCTGGGGGGCGCTGGGGGCAGGGGTGGGGGGTGGCGGGGGGCAGGGACCTGGGGGGCGCTGGGAGCAGGGGTGGGGGGTGGCGGGGGCAGGGGCCTGGGGGGCGCTGGGAGCAGGGGGGGGGGGGGGCGGGGGGCAGGGGTCTGGGGGCTCTGGGAGCGGGGGTGGGGGGTGGCGGGGGGCAGGGGTCTGGGGGGCGCTGGGAGCAGGGGTGGGGGTGGCGGGGGCAGGGGCCTGGGGGGCGCTGGGAGCCGGGGGGGAGGGGGGCGGGGGCAGGGGTCTGGGGGGCGCTGGGAGCAGGGGTGGGGGGTGGCGGGGGCAGGGGTCTGGGGGGCGCTGGGAGCAGGGGTGGGGGGTGGCGGGGACAGGGGCCTGGGGGCGCGGGGTGGGGGGTGGCGGGGGCAGGGGCCTGGGGGGCGCTGGGAGCCGGGGGAGAGGGGCGCAGACAGAGCGGATGTGAAACGGGGCGGCTCACCTTCAGGTCCTTGATGTCGTCCAGGCCCCGCAGCTGCTTGTCCAGCCTGGTGATGCAGTCGCGGATCTTTTCCACCTGGAAGAGGGGACGGGCCCGTTCTCTCACCCGTCACCCCGGGCGGGAGGGAGTCCGGGCAGGAGGCCAGGGAGCGGGAAGGCGCCCGGGGAGGGGCCCCCGACCTCTGAGCTCCCCAGATACCGGCGAGCGGGGCCCGAGCCCCCGGACCGGGGTGCCCGGGGGGTGCCTCACCCCGAGGGAGGCCTCACCTGCTTCCGGTACGGGGAGATGACGCCCACCTGCCGGGGGCTCAGGCGGCCTCTGCCCTTCTTGGAGGAGGAGCCCAGCAGCTGCTTCAGGTAGGAGGTCACCGTGGCGGCCTCCTCGGGGTTGAAGAAGGAGGGGCTGTTGCCCTCACGCTCATCCTTGCCCATGACGCCATGGAAGATGATGGGGAAGCCCTGGACACCGTCAGGGGAGACCCTCAGCCGGGCCCTCCGTGCCTCTCACCCCAAACCCACAGCCAGGGGAGACCCTCAGCTGGGCCCTCCTCGCCCTCCGTGCCTCTCACCCCAAACCCACAGCCAGGGGAGACCCTCAGCTGGGCCCTCCTCGCCCTCCGTGCCCCTCCCCTCAAACCCACAGCCAGGGGAGACCCTCAGCCGGGCCCTCCGGCCCTCCGTGCCCCTCACCCCATACCCTTCCAGGCCCCGGGCCCCCAGGCCACAGTGACGCAGGGACAGACCGTGGCTTCGGCTGAGCCGCCTCCTCCGCCCTTCCCCTTCCCGGGGGCCCGCGGGGCCCTCACCTGGCGGGGCAGGCCCTCCCACTGGCAGAAGCGCTCCCGCTCCACGGGGTTGGCGCAGGGCTGCAGCTCCCGGTCGTAGTAGAGCTGGTTAGGAATGTCCAGGATGGTGGGGTGAGACCTGAAGGGGGGCGGGGGGAGAGCAAGACGGGGAATGGATCACTCCCGCCTCGCCCGCTCACACACCTCACCCCCCTGCCTTCTGTGCGCTGGACGGCAGGCGCCTTCCCCTGAAACACCTGCCGCCAGAACCGCAAACCACAGGACCGGCGAGGACCCAGTCCATGGGTTTCAAAGACCAGCCACGTTTCAAAGAAGAAAATGAGACATGAGAGCCGAAACCGGTGTGGCTCAGTGGATAGAGCATCGGCCTGCAGACCCAAGGGTCCCGGGTTTGACTCCGGTCAAGGGCATGTACCTTGGTTGTGGGCACATACCCAGTAGGGGGTGTGCAAGAGGCAGCTGATCGATGATTCTCTCTCATCGATGTTTCTAACTCTCTATCCCTCTCCCTTCCTCTCTGTTAAAAAAAAAAAAAAAAAATCAATAAAATATATTAA
>NW_023425523.1:3262224-3273415 GCF_014108245.1 Pipistrellus kuhlii
GATCATCCTTAGCTCCTCGCTTCTCACCAGGACCCCCCCTTCCTCAGCATAAGGGTGGAGAGTCCCTTCACACAGCATTCTGGGCGTCTGTGGGCACATCCGAGAGCCGGAGAGAGCGCCAAGGACTGCCTGGTCCGGCTCTGGGTTTTTCAGGAAAGGGAAGGCAGGCCCGGAGGGGAAGGCCTCACAGCCGATGGCAGCCACGCTGGGACCAACACCCAGGGGCCTCCCACTGCCCTGCCCTGCCCCTCTCTCTGGGCCCAGGATGCCCACGCTGCCCCCTGCTGAGCCCTCCGGGGGCAGAAACATCCTCCTCCTTCCTCTCGCCTCGCCCAGGCGGCAGGAGTGGGCAGAACGCCGCTCCTGCCCAGCACAGCCTGCGGGCTGCGCCCCCTCCCTGCCTCCGGATCCAGCCCCACCTCCAGCGTGAGCAGCTTGGGGCTCTGGGTGGCGGGGTCCAAGGTCATGGGCACGCACTCCAGGTCGTAGTGCCGGATGTCGTGCTCCATCTGCAGCTCCTCCAGGTGCAGCAGCAGCTGGAGCTTCGTCTGGTAGTTCCTGCTCCTCAGGGACGTCTCCAGCTTGGCCCTGGCAGGGGCGGCGGGGAGGAAGGGCGGGGAGGAGGAGGATGGTCCATGGGTCAGGTGACCCCCGTGCCCAGGAGCACCCGCCCTCTCCCATCGGCAGCTCTGGGACCACAAAAGCATCGGGAATCCGAGGAACTAGAAGGACCTGGAGAAGGGGACCCGGCTCCAACCCCCACCCTCCACCCCTCTGCGTGGGCACGGAACCGCTGGGCTTGGAACATGCTCCTCTTGTGACCTCCCCCCGCACCCCAGTCACGTGTCTCCCTGCTCACACGGCACCCTCTCCACAGGCAGGGCCTGACCGCCTCTGCAGAGCACGCAGCCCGTCCCCTGGCGGGCCCCGCTCCGGCTCCGGCTAAGCCTCACATTAGCTCTTCATAGCGTTCAGCGCGCCATGAAGTTATCAGATAAACGGTCTTTTGAAGGAATGTTAAGATCAATGCTCATGTCTCCCCTGGCTCACATAGGCAAGACCCTCCCGGGACTGAATCACCCTGTGCACCCGCAGTGCATGCCGAGTCCGGTAAGGAGCGACCGGAGCAGGAGGGCTGCAGGGTGTGGGGGGGCTGCAGGGTGTGGGGGGGAGCTGCAGGGTGGGGGGCTGCAGGGTGTGGCGGGGGCTGCAGGGTGTGGGGGAGGCTGCAGGGTGTGGGGGCTGCAAGGTGTGGGGGGGCTGCAGGGTGTGGGGGGCTGCAGGGTGTGTGTGGGGGGGCTGCCGGGTGTGGGGGGCTGCAGGGTGTGGGCGCTGCAGGGCGTGTGGGGGCTGCAGGGTGGGGGGGCTGCAGAGGGGTGGGCTGCAGGGGGGGTCTGCAGGGTGGGGGGGCTGCAGGGTGTGCGGGGGCTGCAGGGGGGTGGGCTGCAGGGTGGGGGGCTGCAGGGTGGGGGGGGCTGCAGGGTGGGGGGCTGCAGGGTGCGGGGGCTGCAGGGTGGGGGGGCTGCAGGGTGTGTGTGGGGGCTGCAGGGTGTGTGTGGGGGCTGCAGGGTGTGGGGGGGCTGCAGGGTGTGGGGGCTGCAGGGTGGGGGCTGCAGGGTGGGGGGGGCTGCAGGGTGCGGGGGCTGCAGGGTGGGGGAGCTGCAGGGTGTGCGGGGGCTGCAGGGTGTGGGGGACTGCAGGGTGGGGGGCTGCAGGGTGTGGGGGGGCTGCAGGGCGTGGGGGACTGCAGGGTGGGGGGCTGCAGGGTGGGGGACTGCAGGGTGGGGGGCTGCAGGGTGGGGGGCTGCAGGGTGCGGGGGCTGCGGTGCGTGGACCGGTAGAAGCCAGCGGGGAACAGACTTGAAGAGCAGAGGGCGCAGAGGACGGTGCTTACTTGACCTCGGCGACCTCCTTCGGGGCCGTGAACACGCTCTTTCCCTGCAGCAGGGTGGGGAGCAGCCGGCGGAGGCGGGCGGGCGGGTGGTATGGCCCCAGCGCCAAGCTGAGCTCCAGCTCATAGCCCTTCGAGCTGCAGGAGGGGGAGGGGAGCGTCACACCCGGCCCCTCACCCGGCCCCTCACTCCCGGGGGAGGGGTCCGAGAGCATGGCCCCAGGAAGCGTGACTCACTACCTCATGAGCCTGCTCACCCCGAGGCTGGCCCATCCATTCTCTGTTCTTGAAAAAATCGCCTCAATAAAGCTGCTACAAAGGAGGGCGAGCCAAGACCGGTTTGGCTCAGTGGACAGAGCGTCGGCCCGCAGACTGAAAGGTCCCGGGTTCGATTCCGGTCAGGGGCGTGTACCTTGGTTGCGGGCACATCCCCGGTGGGGGGTGTGCAGGAGGCAGCTGGTCGATGTTTCTCTCCCATCGATGTTTCTAGCTCTCTCTCCCTCTCCCTTCCTCTTTGTAAAAAAATCAATAAAAAACATTTAAAAAATAAAAACGAGGGCATTGTTGGCGTGGTTTCCCACCACGGAGTGGGGAAGCCTTAACGTGTTTTTCCACTCTGTCCGCGGGCCGGCAGCGTTCTCCCTGCCCAGAAAGGGTCTCTGAGGCCTGGGGGGAGGTAGGAAAGGGGGGCTCACACTGTCGCCTGTGGGGGGGGCACCCCGAGCCTGGACGGGGCGGGGGGAGACGTTACCGGTCGGGCCTCTCTCCCTCCTCGATGCGGGCGCTCACGACGGGGTTCCCGGTGATGCGGGCCCGCCTGTAGGGCGCCGAGGGCTTCAGCTGCGCGGCCAGCGGGCTGTGGGCGACCACGGCCAGGAAGCGGGCGATGTAGAAGGTGCCGGCGCCCTCGGAGCCCGGCTCCTCGGGGCCCAGCAGCTCCCAGATGACGGTGGCGGGGAAGTAGCCCACGAAGCTGGTCTGGCAGTGCACCAGGAGCTCGTAGCTCTCCCCTGGGGGCGGGGGGGGGGGGGGGGGGGTGAGCGGGAGGTGGGGAGAGGGGCCCCCCCAGAGCCCCATCCCCGGGCAGGAGCCACGGGCAGCACCGGCGTGGTCCCCGAGCCCCAGCCCGCCCCCCGGACCCACGCACCGGGGCCCAGCGAGCAGGGCAGCTGCTGGTCCCCGGGGAAGAACTTGAACTGGGAGGTCCAGAAGAGCGGGAAGACGTGGGTGAGGGTGACGGGCCGGGCCCCTCCGTTCTGCAGCCGCAGGGTCAGCCTCTCCTTGCGGTTCAGGTCCAGGCGGACCAGGAGCTGCCCGTCCTGGGCCTCGTGGGGCCCCTGGACCTGCACGTCCACCCCGTGCTTCCCGCGGAGGTACTCGGCCCTGCGGGAGGGGGAGGGGGAGGCGAGGAGGGGCTGGGGCGGGAGGGCCGGGGCGGACGCTGCCCTCAGGGCGCCCCCCCTACCCGCACCCCCACTTCTCAGCGGAGGGCCTCACCCCAAGGGAGGCGACTCACCCGTTCTCAGCCAGACAGCTTCCCCCCAGGCCTAAGGTGACCAGGCATCCCAACTTCTGCCTCCCGCACACCCCCCACTGGGGATGTGCCCGCAACCAAGGTACATGGCCTTGACCGGAATCGAACCTGGGACCCTTCAGTCTGCAGGCCGACGCTCTATCCACTGAGCCAAACCGGTTTTGGCAGACATCCCGATTTTTAACAATTTGTCCTGCGTCCTGAGGCTTTTTAATCAGGACAAATTGTTAAAAATCGGGACTGTCCCGCCAAAAGCGGGACGCCTGGTCACCTTACCCAAGCCCCACCCCCCTTACACACACACACACACACAGGCACACACACAGGCACACAGACATGCACACGCACACACGCACATGCGCGCGCACACACACACACACACACACACACGCACGCGCACACACCTGTCATGGAAGATCTTGGCGAACAGGGACTTGTGGTGGTAGGTGCTGGTGTCGGACACGTCCGTCCAGCGGTCCAGCTTGAAGAACCTGACCCGCTTCTTGGTGACGTAGGCCAGGTTGGCGGTCTTCATCCCGTACAGCATGGAGGAGAAGCCGGGGGCAGGTTTCCCAAAGCTGCCGGAAGCAGAGGAGACTGGGGAGTGAGGGCGGCGGGCCGGTGGGGGGCAGGGGGCGGGTGTGCGGGGCGGGGGCCTGAGGGCCGCTGGGCCCGGGACAGGGACAGGGGCTCAGGCTGGGCATCGCAGGGCTTCCCAGAGTTTTAAGGAAAGGCGGTGGCAC
Source organism: Pipistrellus kuhlii (assembly GCF_014108245.1). Taxonomy (NCBI): domain Eukaryota; kingdom Metazoa; phylum Chordata; class Mammalia; order Chiroptera; family Vespertilionidae; genus Pipistrellus; species Pipistrellus kuhlii. The sequence continues at coordinate 3,266,393 of NW_023425523.1, forward strand.
TTTCCAGGACAAAAGCCGAAGCTTTAGACAGCAGGAGTGTGCGTGCATTTCTGAGGAGGGACGTCCCGTCGTGGCTGCTGATTTGGAGGACCAAGAGGGAGAAAGAAACGAAGGTGTTTTTTTTTGGGAGAAAAACTATTGGGGACAGAAAAAGATACAGACAGCCCAGCGGGAGGAACAGAGGCTCAGGGGAAGCGAAGGGGCTGATTCCGAGGATGGGCCTGGGGTCTGGCCTGAGGTAGGAGAGAGGTCGGAGAGACAGAATAGGCGTGTGTGTGTGTGTGTGTGTGTGTGTGTGTGTGTGGCGGCAGGGGGGGGGGGGACCCGCGGGCAAGGCAGCTGCTCAGACAGCGCGTTTGCACCCGCAGTCTAAGCGGCAGGGAGAGCCCCGGCAGGGAGAGAGAGGGTCCTTGTCCAGAGATCAGATAGCTGGCTGTGCCTAGAGGAGGTGAAGACAGGGAAAAGTGGTCAGAGGAGCAGGAACGCCACGTTCCCGGCCTGAAAACTCGGTTTAGTCCACACAACCAGCGCTTACAGAGGCCTGCGATGTGCCAGACACAAGCGGCCTTCGGGGCAGCGCCGGGCCCAGCCTGGGGGCGGGCTGGGTGCTCACGAAGGTTTCCCCACGAGCCAGCCTCGGGTGCCAGGGTGCGTGCCAGTGTGGTCCCTTCCCCCGGGCCTCGGAGCCTCACTCTCCTCCTCTGTGAGACGGGGGCCACGGCAGACCCACTGCAGGGCCCTGAGCCACCCCCCCCCCCCCCCCCCCGTGTGTGGCACATCGGAGGCCTCGGTAAGGGGTGAGGCGCGCTGCGGTTAGTATCACACACAGCCTGGCTGGGCGGGGGTGGCAGGAGGCAGCAGGGGCCGGCAGGGACCAGGTCACACGCAGTCCTGCAAGCCTGACTGACCTCCTCCCTTACTGGCACCCCCACAGGTGACATAACTTCCTGGGCAAATTCAAGATCTGGACAGCGCACCGCCCTCCGGCAGGGCCTTCGAGGGAGTCGCGTGCTCGTTCCTGAGGGCCCTGGCGAGCCCCGTCTCACTGTTCAGGCTGCACCAGCGCGCTCACTCACTGGCGTCCGGAGGAGAATTGACAGTCACAGACGACTCCCCGGAGTCCCCTGCCTGGAGCCCCGCCCTCCTCCCTTCGCCCCACATCCAGAGGTGGATGGCCACGGCGCAGAAAACTCCGCAGCAGCTCCGATCTGTGTTAAGAAGGCGTCGTTTGAGAACACAGCGGGAAGCGCGCTCAGTACACGCCAGCTGCCGGCGTTAGTGCCCACGTTAGCAGTGAGGATGGTGCTCGTCGCTGGCAGCAGGAGAAGCAGGAGCAGCAGCAAACTTACGTTCAGCCCGAACCAGAGGAGGCTGCCCCATGGCTGCAGGGCCCCCGGGCTGGTGGGCTTTAAGCAGGGGCGTGGCAGGGCCCGGTGTGCATCCCCGATCACCCTGGCACCCGGGTTGGAGGGCAGATGTGCTGGAGGCAAGACTGTAGGCAGAAGACCCGTTAGGAGGAGGCCGGGAAAATGACGAGGGCGGAAAGGTGGCGAGGGCGGGAACAGGGCGGTGGTCAGGAGAGCAAAGGGGCCGGGTCGGAACGCACGGAGACTGAGAGAGGAGGAGGAGGAGGAGGAGGAGGATCTGGTGACTGTCCGGAGTGGGAACGGAGGCGGGAAGAAGGAAGAGGCATCCGGGACAGCACGGAAACCAGCGGCGTGGTGCGAGGGGCCCTTTCTGAGGCGGAAGGCCAGGGCAGGAGGAGAAGGATGCTGGAGGGGCAGACCGGACCGTGACGTTTGGATTTGGACACGCTCAGTGTGAGATTCCGGCGGCAGGTGGCTCCAGAGAACTCAGGCTAACGTCAAGGTGAGCCTAACAGGAGGTGGCCCCAGGTTGCAGTTACAATCAGGGTATTCGGGATCTCCCCAGGTGGGGTGAGCCATCTGAGAACAGTGGGGGCCAGGACAACCCAGGGAGGAAGAGAAAAGAGAGAAGGAGCCCTAGCCGGTGTGGCTCAGTGGACAGAGCGTCGGATTGAGGACTCAAGGGTCCCAGGGCATGTACCTTGGTTGCGGGCACATCCCCAGTAGGGAGTGTGCAGGAGGCAGCTGATGGATGTTTCTCTCTCATTGATGTTTTTAACTCTCTATCCCTCTCCCTTCCTCTCTGTGAAAAATCAATAAAAATATATTTTTAAAAGAAAAGAAAAAATAAATAAAAGAGAGAAGGAACCTCCCCCCATCCCCCACCCCCAGAAGGAGGAGTCCCAGAAAGAAGTCTTAAATTCAGGGATCATCCTCAGATGCTGCTGAGCCATAAAGGGACCGCAATCAGGAGGTCATCATCAACTTTCACCCGGGCGCCTGGGTCAGTGAGTCATTCGGTCCATGGATTGGACACAAAACTCAAACGCACAGAGGCCAAGCTCCACAGGTACCTGGCACCCTCAGCCTCAGACACACACACAGTGCCAGCCTCGGGCACCCATAGGGCGCCATTGTCGAATCATTAGTCAGAAGGAGGTCCCTCATCTCCAGACAGGAAAGGTAGGCCCAAGATGGCCAGGTCTGGCTTTTGAGAGAAGTCCAAATCAAACTTTTAATGTGAAATAGCCTATTTCTGGAAACTTCTGTGTGGGCACAGGGGCGGAGGAATTAAAACTGCAAGTTCTACAACCTCTACTGTGGAGTGCTACCACTGTAACACTTCTCGAATTATTCCCCAAGTCTGATCCTACTACCCAGCTTCACATACCCCTGCCTGGTCTAAGGCGACCATCATAAAAAAAAAAAAAAAAAAAAAAAAGTTTGTTTTTTTTTAAAATCACAAACTTAATACATACTGGTTGGGGGGAAAAAGCCTCAATTCTTGTATGATGTATCTAGTCACCTAGATTTCCAGGAAAATAAAAAAGATAAACAATAAAAAAGTTGACTATTCAACCTAAAGAATAAATCCGGATGACCAAAAAAGTGTAAAATATACTTCAAAAGCAGAGATGCAAATTAAAGTGAAAATGAGATACTATTTACTCCGCCAGCGTGGGTCAATGGTTGAGTGTTAAACCATGAATTAGGAGGTCACTTTGATTCCAGGCTCAATCCTCAGACGGGGGGGGGCGGGGATGATGAGGGGGGGGTTTGTGCAGGAGGCAGACAGTCAATGATTCTCTCTCATCATTGATGCTTCTATCCCTCTCTCTCTCTCCCTTTCTGGAATCAATAAAAGAGAGAGATACAATTTTATTTCCAGTCGATTGACCAAAGTGGAAAACTAGTCATCACATGCATTGCTCAGTCCCGTACACATGGATAAGTGAACTGTCATACACAGCTGATAGGACGGTGAAGTATTATGAACTCTGGGAAATCAATCTGGCAATATCCCCCGTAACTCAGGAACCCCATTCCTAGGGCTGTGCCCCGGAGAGAAAAGTCCCTGTGCATGAGGGCATGCGTACAATGACGCTTCCTGCTGAGTCACCCACCATGGCCAAGAACCGGAAACAGGACACAGGCCCACCAACAGGGAGATGGCTGAGCAACTATAAACACCTACTTCCTGCGATACTGTGCAGCCATTAAGGAGATATGTCTATCACTTAAAAGGCTGACCATATTAAATGTTGACAAGAACATGGGAAGTACAGAGCACGCATGCATGGTGAGTTGGACTATAAATGATGCAACCATGTTGGAAAGGGTCTGGAAGTTTCATACAAAACTAAACACACACACCGTAATCTTCTGACTTTTAGTGAAAAGTATACATTATTGTGTTATGCTGTGCACTACATTAAAAAAAAAAATAGTATAGTCCTAACCGGTTTGGCTCAGTGGATAGAGCGTCAGCCTGCAGACTCAAGGGTCCCAGATTCGACTCCGGTCAAGGGCACGTACCTTGGTTGCGGGCACATCCCCAGTGGGGGGTGTGCAGGAGGCAGCTGATGAATGTTTCTCTCTCATCGATGTTTCTGGCTCCCTATCCCTCTCCCCTCCTCGCTGTAAAAACTCAATAAAATATATATTAAAAATTTTTTTTCTTAAATAAAAAAAGAAGAAAAAGCAATGAAAGGGAATTAAGTATATGGAGACATGGCCACACTGCTTTCCCTTCTTAAATTGAAGAATTATTACTTTAATGGTCACACTACTTCCAGATGGAGTTGTAGGGGACAGAAGAAACGACCTCGGATTTACGTGATATGAGCTTCATTAAAATTGCCGGGAAGTTGGGAGACGCAGGTTCAGGAAATGGGCAGGAACTAGGGAAGGCTGAGCAACTTCCCCCCAGAAAAGGTCACAACAAAACAACCCAGCCCAGCCCTGAAGACTGCTGTCACAATAAAGAGGCTAGCCGAAACTGGTGTGGCTCAGTGGATAGAGCGTCTGCCTGCGGACTGAAAGGTCCCAGGTTCGATTCCGGTCAAGGGCATGTACCCTGGTTGCGGGCACATCCCCAGCCGGGGGTGTGCAGGAGGCAGCTGGTCGATGATTCTCTCTCATCGATGTTTCTAACTCTCTATCCCTCTCTCTTCCTCTCTGTAAAAAAAAAAAAAAAAAAAATCAATAAAATATATTTAAAAAAATCATAAACAATTTTGGAACTCTTAGAGTTCACACTGAAGTAAACTGATGTCTGTAGCTGTGAAATGAATAAAAAAAATAAAATGTTGGGGCAAACCCCCAGCGATGCGGCAGAGGGTGCACACCAGACCATGAGGCGTTGTTTCCTGGATGTGGAAAATGGGTGTAACCTGACCCCCTAAAACATACCCTGGTTGATATCGTGAACTAGTTTGCATGCATAAGGGATAAAGGAGCCCTGGCCGGTTTGCTCAGTGGGTAGTGCGCCAGCCCGCGGTCTGAAGGACCCCGGGCTCCATTCCAGTCAAGGGCACATGCGGGGCTTGCGGGCTTGGTGCCCAGCCGGGCGGGCAGCCTTGTAAACTCAAAGACCTAACGTAACCATAACGATGATCCGACAGGAAAACACTGAACTATAAAAGCAGTTTATGGCAGGGTAGTCACGTCCTCGCCTCGCGGCTTCCCTGACCAAAGTCCATCTTTACCTGGACTCAGCCCCTCGGTGACAACAGACCTTTGGAATGTCAGGATCCCCGCCCTTCCCCCAGACCACTCCGGCACCACCGTGCCCGGGGGAGGAGGCCGTAAACCGTCTCCCTGTCCTCCTCACGTCCATCGCTGAGGCTCACAGCCTGTACCCACCTCCGGGAGAGGCGTGTCTATCGCTGTCGCTTCATTTTTCACCCGGTCCCAGAGGCTTCCCTGCCTCTGCTTCCTCCCACCCCCCTCATCTGTCACCAGCGGATTTCACGTAACCCACTTGCTTCTTCTCTTTGGATTGTCATGTGTAACATGAGGCATAAGATGGCCACTTTCGTTGACACTGACAGGCCACAAAGGGTGTCTTGTTTAAATCTGCATTTCCCCCTGGTCACTATCCAGCCCGAGGACCTTGCCTCCTGTTTAACAGTCACTGCCGTGTCTTCTGGAACTGCCTGATGGTCTGTACCACCCCCCCAAGGTCCGGGAGCTGGGCCATCTCCTAACAGGCAAGAACTAGCCTCACGCACAGAGATCACAGAGATCGGATCAGGTCCTCCACGTTCTAACTCCGCCGGGCACAGGACCAAGCCCCCCGCATCCCCATGACAATGTGAATGCAATCACATCGACCAAGGAAGACACCGAGAGCTCACTTAGGTGAGGTTCTGAGCAAATTTTAGAGAAGAATGTAAGGGACAGGTTCTCACCCTAAGGATGGACAGTCCATCCTTTTTATTTTTATTTTATTTTTTTATTTTTTACAGAAAGGAAGGGAGAGGGATAGAGTCAGAAACATCGATCCACTGCCTCCAGCACACTCCCCATTAGGCATGCGCCCGCAGCCAAGGTACATGCCCTTCGTTGACTGGAATCGAACCTGGGATCCTTGCGTCCGCAGGCCGATGCTCTATCCACTGAGCCACACCGGCCAGGCCTGGACCGTCCATCCTTAATGGTACCTCAGTGGCTCTCAGCTCCTTGGACCCGGAGCTCCCCTCCAGACCTGGCTGCCGCTGCGAACACCCCGACTTTGGCCCCTGCTGCCTGGGGAGTGAACAGTATTTTCAGACCCAGCTCAGGAAATAGCAAGAGTGAGAGGAGGAGGATTTCAGAACATAGTATCTGCGTTGGAAGCCATCTTGAAGGGACATCTAACTCCATGTTTTTCAAACTCCAGGTTGCAATTTTCATTGGTGGGTTAAGACCAGTTTTTTGTGTTTTATTTTTTTATTTTTATAAAATGGAAACAAAGTAGAATTGAAAACAGCAGCGGGCAGGGAGTGGGGCGAGGGGATTGTTTCAAGGACACATATTGTTCTTTTTGAAACAGGGTTTATCAGGCCCCCAAGGAAAATGCCTTTTTTTTTTTTTTTTTTTTTTTACCGCAGACAGAGCTCCAAGCACTAAGCCATCCTCCTCACCAGAAGCCCAGTGATCTTTCTAAAACCCAGATTCTGCGCTCTCCTACTCTGAAACGTGGTGCTTTCCTGATTCTGTGAAGGCGAAAATCACAATCTCTCTCCTGGGGGCCACACGGTCCTGCCCCGTCCAGCCCCTGCCTCCCTCTGGCCTCAAGTCCCCAGCTTCTCCCACCTTCACCCCCAGACTGGGGAGGGGTTACTCCCTCCGTCTGGAATGCTCTCCCCTGCCCACTCCTGCTCATCTTTCCAGACTCCGCTCACACATCCCTCTAGCCCAGAAACCTCACATTCCTGGACGGGCCGGCCTGCAGGTACAGCTCTCCACACCGTTTCCTTAACAGCACAATCATAAGTCATTAAATAATTACGTTTAATCACCGCCTCCCTCCTCAGACAGTTATGTTCCTTCAGTGTGTTCCCTGTGACTAGCACCTGGCTCCCGGGAGGCATCCAGCCAATATTTGTTGATAAAATAATGAGTCAAATAATGAGGCTCCCGCCCAAGGCGAGACACTTTCCAGGGCACCCCC